>NC_079529.1:6987500-7079773 GCF_003711565.1 Takifugu flavidus
TCATATTACCCTATCATACTTTGGTTATTTTTTGTGCATTTTTAAAAATCATTTAATTCCTTCACACAACATAGATTATATCCTGGAAAACAAAAAGCACCTGTGAGACCGAACAAAGTATTTATTGATATTGAAACTTCCTTGTATAAACTGTCAGCTGAGCCGAGCAAGCGGCCAAATGACAAATCTTTCAGATACACCTCCTACCACCACTTAACAGGAAATTTAGGTCTGAGCAGAGGTGTGTGGGGGTGTGTGCAGATGTGAACGTATATAAGAACTCTGGCTTTACCTCATGTGCAGCATTGGAAAAACAAACCATTTGTCATTATAACCCAAACTTTTGAAATAATTTCCATATGTTCTTGCCATGTCAGATTTTTAATAACCGGAGCATTATGCCTGATTTTCAGGTTTACATTACTGCACGCACACGCACACACACACACACACACACACACACACACACACACACCACACACACACACACACACACACACACACACACACACACACACACACAATTATGCTATCTTTTATACATAGTTTTTCCTCCACATTCTAAACTCCCTAAAGGTGATTTAAGATGACCCTGATGTCGTGGGCCAGGCCATTTCAACACTCCGAGCCGGTGGTACTGTTAAAACAACCTCCTGACCCCCTCGGGCAGAAAGCTGGTGCTCTCTGATAATATTTTCATAGGCTGTGAATTATAAGTGTTTAAAGGGGTACTAATCGCAAAGCTAGACCTGTGCCAAGAGCTGCTTAGCATCAGTAAACCACAATGTCTGGATCGAGAGCCCGGAGGCAGCAGGTTTTAGCCAAAGCTGAGACATTCATTATAACAATTATATTTTATGGTGTATTGCCCCCATTTTTTCAAAGTATATGGTGGAAAATAAAAGAAAGGATATGAGGGATGGGATGAAATACTCAAAAGCCGTCTGAAGTCAGATTTCAGCTCCTGATACTACACATGGTTCGAGCCGGTGGCTCCAGATTTCAACCTTTCTGGCTCAATTAAACCTGAAAGTGCCGGAAAAAAGCCGTTCCAGGTGTCCTGGTGTCATTTGTGCAAGTCTGTAAAGGACGAACTCTCCTTTTATTAGGGGCATTTCCTTTTTTCTCATGTTGAATTTCAGGACTTGAAATGTGCTCTTCAATCTCTGCAGGAGGTGTTTTGAATTGTGACATGGATTTTCCATGCCCTGTAAAAATGAAATCATACCATATCAACAAAAGGCCTCTTTTAGAGCCCCTTCAGACCTGTTATTAAATCAGCTGCCCTGAGGGGGCAGCACAAGAATGTGAGGAGGTAAAACGCATGAAAAGGCGATTTCAAGGTGAATTTCAGAGAAAATATCACGTTGGCTAAAACAAAATGGGACAGAAGCCTAATAAAAAAGGTTCAGGGCGCCTGCCGCTTTATCGTGTGTTGCAGCTTTATTTCTGTCTCTCCGGTTTAAAAGCTGTCATCTCTTGGCTCAGACGAACGGAGCAGCGCTCCAAGACTCGCTCACCTTTGCATCCACCCGGGCGGTGCTGCAGAGGCTTTATTGTGGCTGACCTCATCATCGGCACATCTGCAGACACGTGGTGTCACATCCAATATTGCCCGAGTGGAGACATTCAAATAATGGGAAGACGCCACATTTTCTTGTAAAAAATTAAAGGAGGCTTTGTCCATGTGTCCTCTCACCTACGTACGTTGATGCCTTCTTCCTACAGTGACCTGTCTCGACACGTCTCACCGCTCTCTGGACGTCCCTCCCTGTTTTTTTTGGCCTGGCACAGAGGGACTGGAAGTGTCACCTCATCACTGAAGTTTGTTTCCCTTGGAGGCCGCAGTAGGATGTCTGCTAATATGATCTGAAATCCTCAACCTGCATTTGGCAGCCTCCTACAAACACTTTTGGCTCCCGGGCGACGGACTATCACTCCTCTCGAAGACCCCGTCTATCTCTAAGACCGACTGCCTGCTAGAACTCAACAATCAGGCTTAGCGGTCGACAGCACGGTGCCAGTTTTTAATCGGCCTTGTTTTGGCTGCGTCTCACGGAGCATCGAGCTGCACTCGAGTTACACTGAACCGCTGCAGTCACGCATCTGCCACTGTGGTGGTTTGATTTGGGGGGGGGACAAAATCGGACAATTTATCAGTCGCGCTGTGGGTAAATAACGTCCTGATGAAGAATGAAGCTGCTTGACAGGGAGTCATGAAGGCCAGTGGTAGAGGAACACCACATCTCCCCCAGGGAAGTGGAATAATCTGAACTGATAGGGGAACATTCTGTTTATACATGCTTGTGGAAAAATGATGCATGAGGCCTCAGGAAAAAAAGAAGTCTCTGTGATTTGACTATGCTGAAGTGAAATCAGAATCTAACACGTATTTATGGTTATGGAGCACATGATTCTGCTGGTGCAGCCATCCAGTCCTCTGGGTTCATGTCACGGGATTAAGATTTAAGGGACGGAGCAGGTCAGTGGAACATCCTCGCCGAGTGTACATCGTGTCTCTCCTGCGCACCTTCTGTAAAAAACATCAGGTGGGTCTCCAGAGGGGCGAGCGAGGAACAGACGGAGAGAGCGAGCGAGGGGGCGGCGAAAGGCAAAACCAGAGAAAAGGATGTGAATTTCGGCCTAATTTGGGTTTAAATTATTTACTCCAGTTATTCACGGTTTTACAAACATAAATGCAAAGCAAACACGACAGAACAGCTGTAAAAGCTATTTGACGGTCATCGCCACGCCAACACAGCTGAAATCATTTATTCGTCTGCAAACAGCAAAAACATATTTCATGAATTTAACTGCAGTATTTTTTATTTAGCCGGAGAAGCCTGTTGGTTGTTTACAGCTGGATGATTAAAAATGCAAACAAAAGTAAGAATAAATGATATATAACATTTGATGGCATTTATAGCGAAACCCACTTTATTTAAAAGACATTTTCCATTTAGATATTGCATCATATTTCTTAATGGGCACAAAAGAAAACTGCAAGAAAAAAAAAGAAATATTACATATTAATTACCGTGTTGTTTAAACAGCTGCTGGGATAAGTTCTTCTCCAGAAAGCAGCTCCTCCTCTCTTTCATTTTTCCTTAGCGACCTTTTTTTTCACATTTCTCTGTCTCCGTTTTCATTTCCATTCTCTCTACTCCTATTTAATTTTTCAGAATCCGAGCTGCCACAATACCCAGACGTGTTAACGCCTGCTCGGGGCTGATCTTTCTCTCTGTCTCAGGCATCAACACCCGGCCCTGCCGTCACCTTTGCACTGGCGTTCCCTCCTCATCTCTGCTTCGACCTCGTCACCATCACATCTACCACTCACTAAATCAGGGACTATAAAGTGTATCCAACCCACCCCAGTACCTCTCAGTACTCCTCGTTTCCACCTCCATTTTCAAAAAATCCTAATCCTTTAAATCTGTTTATTGTTTCTGCCTCCTTGACTCAAACCTCACCTCCGCACCAGTTTTCCCTACATCCATTTTTCTGTCCGTGTGTTGATGTCATATGTTTACTCTGGGCTTCCTTGTACCTTGTGTGCAGTGTGTACCCAGAAATATCTCTTCATTAAATAAAATCCTGAGGAAAGGGACTAATGACAGACCTTTCTGCCGTTATCTGCCTCCTGGGACGGGACAAGCGCAATCACGAATCCAGGAGAAGTGGAGTTTCTCTTCGTCTACAGTCTGCTTTACTTTCCAGTTGTATTGTGGTTGTTTTCACAGGCAAAAACAGTGTGGTATCGTGTTTGTCGAGGGCCCTCGGGCCTGCTCTTCATCACTTTGGGCTCCACGCTTCCCCCTCCTCCTACAAACGTGCAAAATCAATCTGTGTCGCTGTGGCGGAAGCCGACAAGGTTAATGTGACAGACAGGAGTCGGACCTTGAACGCCAGAGTTCCCGATGGCAACCTTAAACGCAACCAACAATATACAAGCAATTTTAATCATATGACCTGTAAAATGGGGTTTGTCTGTGCGTTAGTGGTTGAGGAGCTGCGCTCGTCGGGAGTTGGAACTTGGCTTTCAAAAGCTAAGTGTTCGGTCATACATTCTGAAATGAATTTTCCACAACTTAGGCAATAATATGTCTCAGGTTTGTCGATTTATATTTGCGATACATATTTTATGTTGATTTAAATCAAATCAACTGACCGGGTAGAACAGAAGGAGCTCTTGAAAACCAAATATTGTTGTTTTCTTATCTTCTCACATGACTAGGAGAGGATGAGTGGAATAGCAGCCTGTGACTGGAGCCACAGATCAACCTTGTTAGCCCTGATTTCAGATGCTGGACCAAAACTAAAGTTCCATCTGTAATTCAGTCCAAGGTTGTTTTGAGGATCAAATGGCCTCTCCTGTGAGTGTGTGTTTGTGTGTGTCTTATGCTACTTGTAGCAACTGGTTTTGGACTCCTGACCGGTCACTTGGGGATGGACGGCGGTCTGTGGATAAAAGCTATATCCCCCAAAGGACAACAGCTGATTTATGTGTCAGCCAGTGGGGTTAAGGTACGCTCACCCCCGTCAAAGGGCTGGATTTACAGTCGATAAATTCAAAAAATTCTAACCTGGAAAAAGTCAGATAATGGCAGACGTTACCTACCAAGACAAATTATCATGACTCAAATTAGGGCGACCTGTACTGACAATCTGAGTTAATGTTTTACCTTTTATTTATAATTTGCTGACAAAGTCCTCTGAATGAAAAGTGTAGAGTTTTACACAGCTAAAGATGTAAAAGTAATAAAACAATAATTTAAAACAACCAGAAACCTCTTCTTCTTTCCGTTCTTGAATCTAAGCTTAAAGTAAAGTGTGATGTAAATTATTGTGAGTTTCTAATAAGATAATTCATGTCCTTGGAAAAGATGGAAGGTTGCTTGTGTGTGGACTCATGGCCGTTTGTGTGTGTGTGTGTGTGTGTGTGTGTGTGTTTGTCTGTGTGTGTGTGTGTGTTTGTCTGTGTCTGTGTGTGTGTCTGTGTGTTTGCATGTGTGAGTACGTGTGTGCTGTACGAGGGCCAGGTATGGGCTGAGGGGAAGGATTGATGGCCCTGGAGGGACACGGCAGCTGCAAGAGACAGCACCAGACGGACGGACGGACAGACGGATGAAAAGAACCAGGGGATAAATCAGAGAGGGAGAGGAGGAAAGGAAGGAAGAGGAGGGGGTTAAAAGTGCAGGGGACATAGAGAAGGGAAGAGGGCATGAGATGAGAAGAAAGATGTGGATTTGTCCAGACAAACAAACTGCAAATTCTTCAGAAATGATGTGATGCAAGATTTCAATAATAGCTTTCAGAATGTGCCGTCATTTAGAAATGCCAGGAAACCAGAGGAAATATCATATAATACTAAAGTATCTGACCGCAACCATCCCTGTCTCGCTCGCTCTCTCTCTCTCTCTCACACACACACACACACACACAACACACACACACACACACCACACACACACACACACACACACACACACACACACACACATACACACACACACACCTCAAAGGTCTCTCTTTTGCTCTTCCTTTCTCTTTCCACTTCTCTTTTCCTCTTTGCCACATCTCTGGTGCTCTCTCGCTCTGCTGCTAAAGTTTTAACACAGACACAGACACACACACACACACACACACACACACACACACACACACACACACACACACACACGCTGCAGGGCTCTCTCTCCTGACCACATCCCCTCCTCCCAACCTCAGGTCGTGTGGTAATGAGTGTGTGATGGAGCCTCGTGGCTACCAGACTGGCAGAGGTATTTTTAGCACTTCTGGTGGTTTCCATCACTAAAAATGCTCCAACGTCATATTACAATATTGAAGTTAACCTCAAAAGGAGAAACAGGATAGTTTGTCAGAGTTGGTTTAAGATGCTACATCGCTGGGGGCGAGGGACACTTTTATAGAGGGATATGATCAATAACTAATAAATCAAATGTTCTGGCTTGGAGAAATGGACCATAATTCATTATCACCAGATGTGAGACAATTATGGATGTCAGATTTCATTTTCACAGTCCTTCTCTCCCTTTAACACTGAAAATCCATATCAGCGTTTTTTACAGTTGCGGCATAGGTTGCCAGGTGTGGTGCTGTGGTTGCCAGATCATGCTACAGACACAAAAAAGCCCCAGAGCGGTTTCCCTGAAATGATGGCTGACCTTACGCTACGGTTTGGGGGCACCCTCACGTGCGTTGAAAGTGCTGCCATGTTTAACCGCAGTTTGTGCTGATAAAAAAGCAGGTCATGCCTCACTCACTTTGTTTCCATAATGACAGTCAGCTGCAGTTGCTTCTAAACAGTATATTTAACTTTCAAACACTTAGCAGAAACTCCCGTCACGCAGCCAATTTGTTCCCAACAGTCCCACTAAAAACTTTCCTCCACTTCTTTTTCCATTGACAGCTCCTTGTAGCCTTGAAATCTTAGCAGCCTGCAAGTCAAACTCAGAAACTACTGAATTTTGTCTCGAAGAAGTGTTTTTTTTTATATTTGTGAAAAAAACCAAGCCTTTCGATAAAAATGTGATTTATCGTTATTACTGCAACTCCATTGTTCTGCAACCATCAAAAAATAATACATGTAGGGGCAAAATTTATTTCCTTTCATCTAAACTAGCAAGCATTCCAATTTGCTAATGGCTAAGCTGATTGTCTTACATGAATTAAATTGACAAACAAGGTGCATTTTTAAGGTGCACGACCTCACATCAGCTCCCATCACAGGTTGTTGATGATGCTTCGGCTGAAGGGAAGTTCCAGCTGCAGCTTTAACCTAAGTTTCTTCTGACCAAAGGAGACAGAGACGACTTTAGCCATGCGCCTCCTTTCTCCTGGTCTCAATTCTCAGTCAAACTATGATGAGTATGATTTATGCGCAAAGGGTGTAAAATTAATCGCGCTTGAAATTATCCTCATTTGTGCCTCTTGCAAAAAGCGAGGTGCACCTGAGTGACCGATGGCTCCCGGCGGGACAGAGATCTTCTTTCTCTCACTTAAAACCTTCCTGCTGCGCATCCTCCAGCCTTATTTCTGTTGGCTCAAGTTGCTCTCCAAGAACATCCCTCTGGTCCCTCAAGTGGGCTGAGAGGGAAAACGTTGCTTTATGGTCAATCAGGAGACAAGTGGCAGAGACGTGTTCCCAAACATCTCGTGACCAGAAATGTTCGGCCCCTCCACGTCTGCGGGCCAACGTTTGCGCTCTCTGACTGCTGGAGTCGATCCTCCCGAGGACTAAACCGTAAACAGAAGTTGCTCTGTCTCCTCTGTTTTTGTAGTTTCCCCATCTTCATAACACCGTTTTTCTGTTGTTCAATGTCAAACGTGGACGAAAAAGCGCGACCTCCACATTGACAGCCCATTTTCTCCCCGCTGAAAGCATCATCTTGTCATTGTCTACGGGCATCTGGCTTTGATTTCGGCCCATCCAGCTTCCCTTCCTCTTGAGTCTGTGCAGGATTCTGTCTGCTGTCTGAGTCCTGAAGGCGCTGATCCATTCCACTTAAGAACAATAACTTTATTTTTCTGCCTGTGTGACATGATGATATTTCACTGTCTTACTGCTGTAGAAATAGGAAAGCAATAAAGCCTCGTAAAAAAGAGATAGAAAATCCTGTGTCACGTAAAGGTGCGCAGCTGGCCGGACTCATGTGATGTGATGTGAGCTGCTGAAATACTGCAGCAACGACGGTCAGAACCAGATTATCCAGCACACTTTTAGAAATGTCAGTTACCTTGAGGTACGCTTCTGTTTTTCAACGATAACAACACTGGAAGAGCCAGAAATCCGGACGTATCACATAATAAATGCCTCTGCAACAGCATGAATGGCTGCGCCTCTAAAGGAGGCCCTGCATGCTCTGACCTTGACCCTGACCACAAAAACCCGCCTTCAGATCCATGGCACCCAAATTAAAGGGTGTATCCTGCGCTTTTAGATCTCCGCTGCTACTTTGCTTTCTCCTCACATACGTGTGTCGTCTGTTCTGTCCTTCCCTAAGCAGGCCCAGCACAGGACACACATGGTCCGCAGCAGCTTCTGGCTCTCTCACTGCGGGATTATTAACTGTTTGTTTTGGAGTTCGGATGTGAGGTCTCCCTCAAAAGACCTTTAGCTTCTTCCTCGGGCCGCCGCGGGATGCGTCAGATGATTTTGAACTTCGAATTTACGCGGAGCAAAATTTAATCCCTGGATCAGCTCAGTTTCTTCGCTGTTGGGCTGATGCTGCGTTGACGTCATGCACTTTGGTAGAAAATTCTCCAGTTCCTGAGGGCTGTCACGATTTTCCCCATTGCCTGCAATACCTTAAATGCATATTTCATCATCTTTCTCTCTAGATTTTGTCTCTGAACCGTCATTTTCCCTGAAAACTAAAACAATAAACTACTGTAAATGGGGAAAAAAATAGGCTCTTGGGATGGCTGTGAGTTAGATCCTCATAACAAAGGCTGTAACTTTGTGACAGTGTTTTTTATTTCTAAAATGTCTGTGAAAAATGCATACTGATACAAATGAAGGCTTTCTGAGCAGCGCCACATTTCCACGCAGTTTCCAATAAATCACCAGCTCTGGACTCGGAGCCGGTGCTAACCAGAACCTTTCTTACTTGTGGGCGCACAGTGATTGAGCCTGTGTGCAGGGCTAATTTGTTTCAGACAAAAACGGCTATTGAAGTCAGGTAGTTTCTACACATGCGCCAAGTTACCCACAATTCTCCGAGAATCAATGCAGAACTACAGCGGATCGATTAACCTCGACTCAACCCAGCCCAATCACCAGTGTGACTGAGCGAGGACCAGTCTGTCACTCAGAATGTGCAGACAGTGCTGTATGTTAGTTTTCCAACCACAAGTCTGGAACTGATGCTTCTTTTTTTCCGTTTGAGCTGCTGCCAGTGTATAATCCCCCAAAAAAGGATGACCATATTGAGTTATACAGGAGAGGGTTTGATTTAATAGATCAGCTGCAACGTTTCTACGCAAAAGAGCTTGTTAGGAAAGCCCAGACATTTTTTACATTCCTCATTTGGTGGCTAATAAAGTCTTCCTTCATCTTTGGAATTGTTTTAAATTGAAATCGAATTCGCAGAATCAAATATGGACACGTATCAGGTAAAGGAAGAGAGCCCAGATTATGCAAATTAAAAAATGAGGATATTTCAACAATAAATGGGGCTGGAGGTGTGGCTGGGACGCCAACAACCTGCAGGTGAGAAAGAACAGGTGAATGAATTGTTTCATTTTAAAGGGAGGGGAAGTGAAAGCACCCCACACCCATGCTACATCAACAAAGAGACATTTGTACCCACATCCACCCTCAACAGCCACAGTCAGACGCGTGTTATTGAGGGTTCCACGCAGGCAGCGGCAGATTTTTATGACACCACCGCTCTCATTACAGCGCCAGACGGTGGTCGATGTGAAGCTTTGTACAAGTGGAGACGTATTTCACAAAAGCCTTATTAGAACAAAGCAACAGCTTCTTCTCGCCTGCTCTGGATTTTGGGAGTAAAGCCAAGATGAAACTGTAAAATTCTGTGAAGCAGGATGAAGAGTTTATAGACACGCTAACGGAGTAGCTATGTCTGGAAACGAGGTCAAAACGCTACGAGCTGGTCCCAGTGCTGCTAATGTGTCAGGTTTAGTTGCTATGTTAGCAGCCGATTAACAAGAAGATAACGTTTTATTTTCACGGTGCGTCTGGCAGCGCAGACGTGTGATGAACAAGCGCCGATTGACAGGTCACACAAAACAAATGCGCAGTTATAAATTCCGGAGTGGAGAATCAATCATCCAGGAGGTCGCAGAACTCAAACCGACATCCAAAGGGAGTCCAAACCTCAATCACTGCAAGCACAGGAGGCCTTGACAACTTCATTTCACTCATTCTTTCCCATTCGGTGAGATGAGGCCGAAACAATTTAGTCAAGTAAGAAAATTGCCGCGTCCAGATGCGCAAAGCCGAGGAATCAGCGCTGTAATTGCTACCAAAGGGCCCGGACAATTTTCCTGTCATATTCAGACAGAGGGATATTTTTGGCGGAATGCGGATGCTACCGCGTTACTTTGCTTCACACTGTCCACACCACCGAGGAAAACTGTTAGTGCCACCCGCCGGACCAGAACCTGCTCTGATTGGTGCGTCATGGCAACGATTAAATGTCCGGCTGAGGGGAACGACAGCGGTCATTGAGACCTGCGGTCAGTTCTCTCACAGCTCTTTTCAGCTGGATGTGCAAATAAATAAAGGTCTGATTAATTATAATAAAGATTGCATTTTGGACAGGTTTCTTTAGCCTTATTAGGCTTAGCCTTAATTAGTAGGTTGAGATGTTTGTGGCCCTGATGCAGCATTAGAGCAGCTAAAGCCTCTCACAGCTAAAAAGGGAAGTTTTTGCCTGTGGGTGCTGTTTCAGACACCACACCTGAAGAGCCGACGTACCCCCCCCCCCCCTCCACACACACACACACACACACACACACATTTGAACAAACTGGACCAAGAACTGTGCAGCACCGGTGCAACAAAGTATTAATTGGTCAGTGTTTGTTTTGCTGACACCGTGAAATAAATGAGACAAATGTTTTCTTCAGAGACGCTAGAACAACCAGAGAATGGTCTTGACATAGTTCATTTTGCCCTGTCCTCTCGTTTTTATTAGCTCCAGACCAGTAACAGTCAAAAGACATATACTTTACAAATCTATGAAGCTGGGGTTACGCTTGTAGCCAAACCCTGACAGTGGGGAGTGGGATTCATATGGAACATATTGTCAATGTTATGAGCAGTGGAGGCTGTCCAGCAGCCTACAGAGAAAGAAATGTACAGGATCATATGGTCAAAAACCACAGCTTTGTTAGTCCCAGCAGCTAATACCCACACACACACACACACACACACACACACCACACACACACACACACACACACACACACACACACACACACACACACACACTCTAAAGGCAAATCCAACACATAAACAAATGGATTCATACAAGGACGACCAGCAGACGAGTGCACAAATCACCCGGTCCCATTCACACATATGCACAATTAATGCCAATATAAATCAGCTTTGCTCCCCCCTCCCACTTCTGGAACGCACAACATTGTCCCACAGAAATTCCGCGACATGATTTGCAGTAATTTACCGTGTGTATTTCACCGGGGGGAGTGATACCGGGTTCTGGGCTCTAAACGTTGCTCTGCCATGTTTATTTTCATTTCATTTTGTCCTGCCTCTACTAATCATTTACCTTCATGATTTAAGGAGCCAAAGAGTGGTTTTGGAATACAACCAGGTGGCCGTGAGCATGTGTGTGTGTTGGGGGGATGGGTGTGTGTGTGCAACTGTAATCTCAGAATGTGGTGTAAAAGAAAATCAATGATTTCAAATGGGAATGGTGCTATTTTAAAGATAAATATATCCTTTATATCCCGTCTCATTTTTGTTTTATTCAAAACATAACACATTTCTTGAGGGGCAAAGGTATAAAGGCAGTTCTGGTTTTATGGAAAATGAAAATCCTTTCTGGAAACCACCACGCGCTCTAACTTACACTCTTTTCTGGCAATCTAAATAAACAGTTTGATAGAAGTGGTATTTTTGGATCTTTGTTGAGTTTTGGTGTAAAAATAATCAAACAAGGGTTCCCATACTGGGGCATGTTATACAAGGAGAGTGAATTAAGTGATTAAATCAGATAAACATACAGGCTTCAAAATGGAGTTTTAAGGAGGGTTAATTATGCCAAATTACTGTTTACCTATGGTAAAAGAGCAAATTTTTCCACTGTTTTTAATGAATTACAATACATAGAATGAATAAAGTAAACATTAAAGATCCCGGCTGAGAAACTCTGCCAAAGACAAAAAGTTGATACAAAAATTAGTGTTTAAAATCAAATTGGAATGCCTTCAACTTCCTATGGAAAATAAGAAAACCCACTGCTTTCCTGAGCCTATGAAAATGCTCTGCAGTGGGGGGAGAATGCTGCCCTTACGGAGTGTGTGCTGCAGAGTAGGAGAGAATTGTCAGAATTGCCTCACACACATTACTCCCGTAAATTCTTAGTTCTCAACCAGGCAGGGGAGCAAAACTGGAAATCAAACCTTGTTGTGGTTCACCAACATTAACCACTGGTCTGATTTGATTACATTACATTAACTGTTAACCACTTTTTCTTCCTAATTACAGTAAAGTAGGTGGGAACTCTCCCACAGCGTCACTGTGGAGACAGTATGAACTACTTAAAAATCATTGCCTGGGTGATTTTATCCCATCTGCACCTCCTTCAACTGATTTTGTTGTTGCTTTAGATTATATAAGACCAGATGCTAAATGAGTCAAGGTGTAGAATTACAGGTAACCCATTTTAAAGATTGGAGAAATTAGCGTTTAAAACCCAGTGGAAGCTTTAAATTATACAACTGATACAAGTCCCCCACACACCCTGTTTTCCTACCCTGAGTCTTGGATTCAACTCCTGATGCAATTTCTTAGCATTCTATCCTCCACATTGGTCATAAAAGCTGAAATATTCTGCATAACACACTCCAGTAGCTGACATTAGAGGGTAGAAGGAATCCCGTGACGCAGGGAAAGGGCATGAAACTCGACCGCTGGTGGGATCACAGTTCAATGAGGGGCATAATGACTGTTAGGAGTTTTTCCTGGTTCACCAGGTAAAAGAAAGACTTTGTTAATATTACATAGCCTGTAATGTAGTGGCCGCCAATCATTCATTCAGCGGCTGTCACTCATCATTCAGCCAGGCAATTCTTCAACCTGTCAGCCACGTTAGCCGGCCTGTCAGCACCCAACCAGGCCATCAGCTGGTACGTTAACCAAACAATCGGGAGAGGAAAAAAAGAGGGAAATTCGAGTGGCGAATTAAATCCCATCACCCTAAGCTAGTCTTTCCTAAAGGAAATCAGATTAAAGACAAAATCGAAAGCGAGAAGAACCGGGAGGATGCATGAACCACGTCTGGGGCACTGACACAGGCAAATGTGTGTGTCTGGATGTATGGAGGAAGATATGGATCTGTGTGTGCGTGTGTGTCTGTAGGCAGATCATGGAGTTATTTTCTGTAATACCCCCAGTTTCATTTCAGGTTTGGTTGGAGTCCAGGTGGTTGGCTCTAATGTAGTCCAGATGGGAGGCGCGCAGCGCAGAGTGGCCAGACTTTTCCAGAGTTCTGGTTGAACCGGAGCTTTGCTAATAAAAGCAGAGAAGATTTTCACAGTTCCGCAGACAAAACCTTGCATTCTGGGTCTCGAGGGGGAATAGAGAGCGAGCGAGACCGCAATGTTATACTTTGTTTTTATTAAAGAGAGTGATTGACAGCTTGGAGAGGACTTCTAGCTCTAAACTAGGGGTCTCATTGGAGAGGACAGAGCAGAGAGCACAGGGACCTGGCGAAGCAACACTCTGGCAAGCTGCTACTGGCTGAAGGCTCGATTGTCTCCGTTTTCTTGCCACTTCTTCCGCTCTCCTCCATCTATAACTGCGATGATGGCTGCGAGACCTCCTCCTCCAGGTCCCTCCCTACTGTCACTCATTTACCCCCCATATTATCCTTCTTTCCTGCCCTTTTTCTGTCTTTTCTTTCTGTCTTGAGTCTAATAACACTGACTGGGACGCCTGAAGTGTTCACGCTGTGGAGGGCAGCACATGTTTATTGTTTGAAGTGTACACGTCAGTCCAGGGGCTAATAAAAGCTCCAAGAACCTCCCAGTTCACAGGCTCTGTAAAAGGACTGAACACTTGCAGTGCTCCCTGTCCTGCTACTCAGGGCGTGTCTCCACCGCCATCTATCTCCACATGCATCTATCAGCAGCCCAGAAAGTCCAAAAGGTCATCCCGTGTTTCTCGTAGGTGGCACCCCAATGCTCAGCATCACCTGCAGTTACCAGATATTCTGTTTTCTTTAGCGTTCTTGAGTTTCATACGTCTCCTTTGATTGTCAGCTGGAGGTCACCGAGCCTGTACGTGGTTAACGTCTGGCTCTGTTTTCCGTCCCAGACAGCACCGCGCTGTTTGGTCAAGTGTAAATCACTTTAGCAATATAATAACTTCCAGTTCTCAAAAGATCCAAACGAATTTAGTTATAATAGTTTAGACAAATTAGTTTGTCAGAGTTTAAATGTGTTTTCTTTGCGACGAGAACTCATTTGACGAACTGTCTCGGGCTCTGGTTGAGCTTATTGAATAAAAATTTAAACCCTTCTGTCTGTGGCACTTTCAATGGCGAACACATGGGAACCCTCTAACAGATTCGCCCACAATGTTGAATTCTGGCAGCCAGTGTCAACATCACAGGTCTGCAATTAACAAGTGTACTATTAATCATTAGCCCGTGATGTGATTGGTGCATATTTATCTTACATTTCCTGTTTCTTTTGTTCTGACTTGTATCATATGTTCCCGTTCTCCACTGGCTGTGTTTAAGCATCATAAAGGGCAATTATGTAATTGTCCTAATCAAACCTGCGGAAAATCACCGGGATCGGTAATAAAGTCCACTCGTGGTTTTTAATTGAAAAAATACAACATGAACAGAAGAAAACAAATGGCACCTGTCAATTTTAATAGGTCTTGCTAATTTTAATGCAAAATTCTATTACCTTGAGCAGAAGTTGATGGTTATAAAAGGTGGCAACGATAAGGAAAAAACATGGTGCTGCAGAAATGTGTGGATGAAAGCCCAACTGATATAAACTGGTCATGTTTATACATGCAGAGATGTTTGTAATCACAAGGCTATGATAAGATGCCTGAACCACCCGAGTGAGCGCTTTCTTCATCACTTTCACTTCCTTATTTTTAAGTCAACAATATCTTTCAACAGTTTGTGTCCAGAATAATTAACACAACATTCTCGCACAATGAATACCTCCACCTTCCCAACTTGAAGGAAGTAATGCTGTTGTATGTTTGTAATTCTCATTAAGTTAATAAAAAAAAAAGTCGCATAAACGGAGAGGAAATCTGGTTTATAGTTGCGGTTGAGCTGTGGATGAATTGGTTAACTCCTGGCTGTGGATCTGGATCCGGGGCCGCATGAATTTTCCATCCTGGATGAAACTGAAACTCTAACACTGCTGGAAAGTTTTTCCTGATGTCATGTTGTGTGTGTGTGCGTGTGCGTGTGTGCGTGTGTGCGTGTGTGATATGATCACAATCCTTATTTTGGATAAATGTGAATGCAAGCCAAAAAAATAATGGACTTTTATTAGAGTTGTCATTGAATCACCATATATGTGGGTGCAGAGTCTACAGTGTAACATTAACAAACACGTTGGACAACTCCGAGTTACGCTACTACCCTAACCAGCTTAGGAGAGCATTTCCCATAATAGTTCCCCTATTGGTTAGCTTCAGGTGTCTAGGTATAAATAATGAATTATTTGTCACGTGAATGCATGAAAGTCATCCTTTTTGGAGATATTAGGTGGGATAGAGATACTCCTTTCTCACATGTGTACACACAGTTCATCAAAACAGCTTCCATGGTGGCATCGTCATGAGCAGGAAATGTCTGTTTAACAGCCAGTTAAAGGTAAAGGGAATGTTTACACGGAGGAGCCGTCTGAAGGACGGAGAGCAGAAAACAAGATTCCCTGAGGGAGGGAGTGATGGATGGAACGGAAGATGAGGTACGCGAGGAAGAACGTTTGTGGGCTGAACGAGGCAGAGACCCTGATTTGGCACTTTCACAGGTGTGCACGACGGGGGGTTCGGAGAGGAAGCGTGCACGTATGTGCATGTATGGTGGGTCAGAGAGAGTGTGTGTGCATGCATGAGTGTGTTGACCTGCCAAACTGGCCACCTGTCTTTCCCTTGTTGTAGTTTTAGTGTTTCCTTTCATCCGGCCCAAGCAGCACAGCTCCCATTTGGAGCAGCAAGCCTCCTGCCGTGGTCTGCGCATTTGTGTGTGTGTGTGTGTGTGTGTGTGTGTGTGTGTGTGTGTGTGTGTTCAGGTCCCAATTGGCTTAGAAAGACTGATATCCCTAAAGGTGCATTTTGCTCTTTCCTCCAGGTTTTTATATCTTTGTTCTTCATGTTTTATTAAGACAGTTGGAGTGGAGACAGGAAGTTGCCAGCAGCCGTACGGAGCAGGAGAGGACACCAGAGGAAACGTTTGCTCCAGTGTCAACAGGAGGTCATGCCTCGTAAGGATCCCTGCTGCCCATCCATCTTTAATTAATAGAAGCTTTTCAGCTGGGTACCATCTGAGCGAAAAAACACGGATGATTTGGAAAAAAAAACAGGAAGTGCTCCTGTCTTACTCCATCAGTTCTCAGGATGAAAAATGTGGAAGGGACTTGCTAATTCTTCAGAGAGGAAATCGGAGAGCTGAGCTCGACTGATTTGCGATGCAGCGGCTGCGATTTTGCAGGACGAAGCCATGAAGCAACAAATACGGACGGTTCCCCGGGTGCCGATGTTTTGATTACCTACAAATTACCACCAGACTAACCTCTGTCAGCATGTTTGGACTGACATCCAGCTCCTTCTTTTGGTTGTTGGTTCTCTTTAATTTTTTACCCCCCAGATTGAAGCCAAAAACAAATCAACAACAGCAGAAATGCTAAACAACATGAAATCCATTCAGGACAACTACAAAAACAGATGATGATGGTTTTCTCTGTTAGGTGTGTGGATACATAAAACTCAGCTTCCTTTGACTCGAAAAGGTGGTGCTTACGACTCCTTACAGTGCCTCTAAGCTAATGCCGGTTCATATTTTTTGATGTGGCGGTTACTGCCTCAAAGCTCCAGTGAGCAGTTCCTGTCGGGTCAGGGTTGTTTTGTAGCACCATGATCCGAGGGGTCGCTAACAAGAAGAAAGTTCCTGCTCCAGATCCAGAACCTTTTTTGCTGCTGAGCTCGATACAGAAGAAGAACACTGAGGAGGAGAGTTCCATAGTTTTGTGCAACGAAACTGAACCATTTTGTCCAGTGAGGGCGGGGATTTGTTTAAAGGTGTAGGTGGTGGCTAGCGTCCAACATTGTGGTGAGGCATTGGGGCTGTTCTGTCATCAGTGGACCCGGCGCTTTAAAGAAAGTAAACAGAATGTGGAAGAAGGAAGTTTACCCAAACCCAAAGGCTTCAGACAGACCATTTGGGTACAGATGGGTGTTTTAACATAATAAGAGTGTTGAAGGAATGGCTGAATCAGACCGGAATGTGGTCATCATGTCAATCAGATGGGGTTTATTTATCATTTACCTATAAATAACTGCAATTAGATCCATATGCTATATCAGCCAAAGCTGAAGGTATCGGCATCAGCTTCAGCTCTGAAGAAGTCAGATTGGTGTATTGATGTGGAGCAGCCCATCTGGCACAGTCGAAGACTCTGCGAACGGACAAAAGCCTTTATTTTATTGCCTTAGCGCTCCGCGTTCGTGTGCCAGGTTTCCACAGGAGCATCCTCGTCCATTATAGTGATATGAGCCAGTGGATCGTCCAACCTCCGGTTCACCTTGGTCCAAAACCGCCCACTTAAACTCACCACAAGTCTGCCCTTTCAACTGATCTGTTTTCATCAATGTGAAACCCAGTGATCATTACACAGCTAATCTATAATGCAGATCCTCCTGTCTGCACATGTGACTACACACGCATGCATACGATCATCTCTTTTGTGCATATGTAAGTTTGTCGGTGTATGAGTGTGTAAATGGTCATCTGTGTGTGCTAAATTGTGTGTGTAGGCGTTAGGGGAACCTGATCTGGTCTGTGTGGGAGGAACTGGTTCCTTTTCCCCCCTTTGCTCAGACAGACAGCCTGCTAGAGAGATCAGACTAACTGGACCAGAAGTCATTAGGACACGCTAGAAACACATCGCTTTTTTTCCCCCTCAAAGCTTTAACTTCCTTTAAAAAAAAAAACCCTCTGCAGTAAGATTATCTACGTCTCGGCAGCTCATAATAGAACTTGGGAAAAAAAAGGAGGCATGGCGCTTTTGTCCCGGGACACAGCAGGGACCATTTAAGGTGAAACTGTGCCCTGCTCTGGCCTTGAAGCTCTTTTCAAAGCAGAAGAACTTCACTGGTTGAATGGCGTTTTTAATCCACCCAGATGAAATTTATGAATTCTCCAGGTCTTCTCACTCTATGCGTTTAAAACTCCTGAGCATTTCTTTTTTAAAGCTATAGATTTACATTTACACCTTCTCGGCCTTCGCCGCCACTGTGAGTTATTTCCACTGCTTATTAAAGGATTTTGCCCAGAGGAAAAGCCCTCACGCAGTAACTCTAACACTACGTGAAGGAAAAGTTGGTACTCTTGGTACCCCTGGGGTGTTTTGTGAGATTATACACACATTGATTCTGCTTTGATTTGCAGTGTGGCTTCCTCTAAAGCACGCGCTTTGGCACTGAGATCCAGCAGCCTTTGAATTCTGGTCAGTTGTTTTTCCTCACCAGACACTTGTCACATTGTTGGAAAAAGCTGCACAGTTGGCACCTCGGCTTGCAGAAACAGCCTATTAGCGCTGTTAAAAATAATTTGGAAACGGCCAAGCTGCGCAGGATTTAGCCTCCATTAAGGGAACGTCTCATTTACATCTTGCTAGATGGTGGAAAATGGCTTCAGAAGTCATTCTGTGGTGTGAAAACGCTGAATTGGGCATCTTTGAACCGGTATAATGGAGTCTCGCTGTAACTACTCTAATTATTTTGAAATAAAATATCCACAATGTGCATCAGAGGAGACGCGTTAGTTAAAAACACTTGACTGCAGGTATACTGCCTGCATGGATGGAAAGAAGGAAACGTTTTCCCCTCTTAAAAAAATAGTAAAAGTCAATATTCCACATCAGTAATGCCCTGATTATTTTCCATAAAGGCAGTGAACAAATCTGGAGCAAAAGGAGGGAGGAGAGAGACGGAGGGGCGAACGGAAAGAATGGTAAAAGCAGCCACATGCAGGGATGGATGGATGGATGGATGGATGGATGGATGGATGGATGGATGGATGGATGGATGGATAGATAGATAGATAGATAGATAGATAGATAGATAGATAGATAGATAGATAGATAGATAGATAGATAGATAGATAGAGATAGATAGATAGATAGATAGATAGATAGATAGATAGATAGATAGATAGAGTGAGGGAAAGCAGCGGACACGAACTTGCAGGTGGAGACAGTAAGGAAGAGGACAGTGAGGGGACATCGGCACATGTCCAAACAGACGTACCTGCAGATTCGATTCTGCCCTCTTTTTTCCCTCCCCCTCTTTCCTCTGTTCCTCAGGCCCCCTCGCGTCCGCCTCATCTTCAAACTACATCTGTCTCTGCTCTGATCTCAGTGTGCCAGAACAAAATGAGTGTGTCTGTGTGTGTGTGTGTGTGTGTGTGTGTGTGTGTGTGTGTGTGTGCGCGCGTTGACAGAGCAGTAAAACAAAGATGGATTCCCAGATATACAAACAATTTATTGATCTTGAGTTATTGTCCAGCATCGAGACATTTTTGGTTACTGAAAATCACCACCCACACGAAGGTTCCAGCATGTATTCGGCGATGCCCATAAATTGTCAATATCCAATGTATTATTATTTTTTATTATTCATTAAAGCTTTAATGCCGTTTAAATAACATAGTGTTATTACATAATGTAATGTCACATAAATATACATATATACTTCAGTTTAATAACACGCCACACTTGATGAATACAGATCTCATATTTGCCGTGTGGTTTTGGATCATGTGCCATACGTTCCTTCTACTCTGAGCAGAGTCTTTGAACGATACAGTAAAACTTCTCTTATAAGTGTTGCCGAGGGGCTCTTCGGGTGCTTCAAAGGCGCCGTTCAACTTGTCAGAGTTATTTCAGGAATATTTGAAAACATCCTGAAAATTGAAAACATCGTTATTTTATTTTATTATTTTTTTAAATGCAGAAATTCTTGTTCCTGGGGACGTCTTAGAAGTGCTAAAGATGTCCTTTGTAAAAAGTCTCATCACAGTTCCGCTGAATTCTTGGAGCTGCGGTGTGCCGTGTGGTTTATTCCTGGTTAACTTCTGATGGTGGTCTTCCTGTCTCTGTCTTTGTTCTGGAAGGGAGAGAGGCCGCAGCTTCAATAAAAACAGTACAGCGACAACAATAAAGGTGTTCTGACATTCATGAAAAGTCACTAATGCCGTTTTTGTCTCCTCTATTATTGACCTCGGAGTCGTGGTTGATGGTTCCGGGCCTGATTTAAAGATAGATACAACCGGATGTCCATATCAAATTCTTTATTTCCTGGCTCTCGAGCGGACCTTTTCCGACCTGTCCAGGAAAATCCCATCATATTTTCCCTCCTCTCTAACTGAATCAATCAGTGCTTTTACGTAGGGACCACGATCAGTCCCGACGTTAACATTGGACCACTGCTGCTGTGTTAAAGAACAAAATCATCCAGTAATTTTCATTTCACTCGCATTTCCTCTGACTTTTTTCCTCCCCTTTGCCTGTCTCGTCTCAGATCGGCCCCCTCCACTCCCCCGTTTGCCGAACACCTGTTCCACATTTCCTCCCACGACGTGTAGGTGTTTGGAAAGATCCCCGTGATTGACACGGACAACGGTGGGTAGGTGTTTGGAAGGGTATCAGGAAGTAATGAGAGAGTGAGATCATAGGATTTGGACAGGAATTGGTCCTCCCGCTGATTGAGGTGAGCAGAGGAGACGCCGGGGTTATTATTGTCAATACTTTCTCCAGCTGGCCCGAGAGTAGAGGATCACCGTTAGATTTGCAATTATCTAGACATGAACCTTCGTCATTATGTTGTTGGCCTTGTACGCAGCATCTTTCAGCTATGTTATTAGTCGGTGTTTTTCTCATTTCCAGACATTTCCTCTGCGTCTAACGCATGTTGCGGGAACATTAATATTTATGAAACAACAACGGGAAATGAGTGAGTGGCATGTTGAACGACATGTTAACATTTCCTCCCATTGTCCAAAAAAACCCCAAGCCAATATGTGTTGCAACGATGTCTCCGCAGAGTCCAAAAACAGACAGCACTGCGCTATGTTCCTTCACAGCTGCCATTCCTGACGTTTCAACCTGCTTTTAAATCATCAAATGATTATTCAAAGCCAAAAACAGATCGAGAATTGAATGCTTGAACACATGTAATGTGCAGTACGACCACCCCGCCACAAGAGGGCGAACAATGGGCTTCGGTATTTTGCACAAATTTGAGGGGGAAATGCATTTATATGGGCATTAGTTTAGTATAACCTTCAAGTTAAAATGGTTATTGATTTGTCTTTATTTCCATGGGAAAAATGTGAATAATTATGAGGTTTGGAGGTGACCAGAAACTTAAACGTGGTCCGTGACAAATAGATGAATCACCAAATTACATCAAATTGCAATGGAATCCGGGGGATCGGCCCACATGTGAGAGCTCAGCAGTGGGTTAGAAGCACAGCTGTAGCTGGTGAAGGCAGTTCAGCTGGAGTGTGACTGGTTCAGTCAAAACAGGAGGCGAGAGGGGGGGTTAATGCTGGCCTGGTAGTCAAAACAACCTCCTGAAGTCTAACAGGGCATGGTAGGATGACATCCCACCCCCGTCCAGGCATAGACATACCATTGCCTTCCCTGGGGGGTGATTTGTCAGACACTAATATGATTACCTGATGATGTTTACTTGAGATACGATATGATTATATTACCATTCTAGACCAATATTATGGTTTATTAGGGCGGACAGAGTCTGCTTTAACTCGAATTCGAGGACAGCTAACAGCACCTTATCAACGCAATTCTAAGTTTGACGTCCTTTTTTCCGAAATTCGATCCAGTCCGTTCATTTACCTATAAATGTGGATTTTCCATGCGCTGGCTCGCTCGTTTTTTTCCCCCCGTGTTAAGCCGTTCTGTCGATTACAAACATCTAATTTAGTTTCTGGCTGCTTGAGGAGAGGGAATGACTGACTGGAAAAAAAAATAATTCCACTTGGGTACTGGCCTGACAATTGAATAAGGAGATTGGTATTCAACCATGAAATGAAAACTGGTAATCTCCCTTTAGATTATTCAGTGAAAATATGTGTTAGCTCGCTCCAGTGTCCAGCACTATAATTACCCTGATAAATGGTCTTCATGGAGAAGATTAAAGGTGCACATTCATGCAGTCAAATACATTTTGGCTAATTGACACACCAAATAAGCCAGTGTGCCACACTGTGGCTTGAATGGATCAGACATGCACTGCAAGCCGACTGTGGTCTGCTAAAGAGAACCCTAATGGCTACTGAAAAACACTTGATTTATGTTAGATTGTCGAATCAAACGCAATTTGCACCAGCCCGCCACAAAGGCGTGCAATTTTTCAATATAGCCGTGGCGGCTTTAATGACTCCAGGAGTAGTTTTGATGACTTCATTATGCTTTTACACTCCACCGGCACTCTTACAGCGGTGCTCGGCAACCGCAAATGCTGGCGCAGCGTGTCTTTATCCTCAGCAGATAAGGAACGGTTCTAAGGAGCTGTCTGGTTTAAAATACCAGTTTCTGCTTCTCTCTTTCCTGGATCAGTTTCCCGGAGTTTAGCCCTTAATTTGCTCTGCGAGCGACCCTCTCCCTAAAGACCAAATGACAACAGAATGATAGTTTTGCTAATAGATTTTGCTTGTTATCTGACCCGACTTCTTCTGTTGGCGTTAAATTAGGGTTTAACTGCTTCCATCTGTGCCGAAAATATACGGACAGGTCCGTGCATACAAGCAGACATCACACACAGAGCCAGGCACTCATGCAGGCACACATAGGACGTGGGCAAGAATATATTTTAAAAAGGCCTGCAGTCTGTCCGCTGCCTTGGGTTCGGCTCATTAGCATAGCTTGCGCTTGGAGTAGAGCCGTCAAACCTCTCGCTTATGAGGCATGCCGCATTAGCTGCAGCATTATTCACGTATAAAAGATATTTGGCCTTCATCTGTGACCTTCTAATATCTACTTCAACCAATGATGTAATGCTTTTTCCTAGCAAAAACAGACTAATAACCAAGCTGCTGCAACAACCACAGTCATTAGCGGGCTGTTGCACATTCACTATCCAAGCATGCAAGGCGTCTTTTGGTGCATGCTTCACTTGATGTCTACAAAGAAGCGAGTGTAGAGAAAAAAACAACTGTCTAAACCGGAGGATAAATAGCTAAGTTGATTATCCTGCTGAGTCTTTGACTATTTTTTTCTGCCTCCTTTTCTCTCCATCTGTGTTTCCACAACTTCCTGCAAACCATTAGTTTAGAAAGTGCTGAAAGCACAGTCGTGATCCAGAGCTCCTTAAGTGAGTAATCATATAGGGTGGGTGGGTGGGGGGGTCTAGAAAGATGTAACGAATTGCCGTCTGGCCCGGGGAAAAAAACAGACAGAGAATAAAATGCTTTTGATAAATGCATTTAAGTGTGAGTGCACTTGAGTTTCTATGATCTCGCCTGTGTGTCTGTCTGTGTGTGTGTGTGTGTGTGTGTGTGTGTGTGTGTGTGTGTGTGTGTGTGCGTGTGTGTGTGTGGGAGGGCGTTTCACAGAAAGCGGTTTCGTTGCTTCTTAAACATCACCATCAAAGTCCAACGTCAATGTGTTTCTAATAGCAGCCGCCGAATTAAACACTGACTGTACGGGCCTCAGCAGAGGATAAATCATTTACAGAACAATTAGCTCATTTGTTGCTCCACTCGGCGCTGCCAATGACTTCCAGACGCACAGTGCCAGCCAACAAGCACGTGCATGTGCGTGTCCCCTCCTTCTCCATCCACATGGATGTCATTCGTGTCACCGGTTGGATTCTTTTTCACCAGTTTCCAGCCTCACTGGGCAGTTTTAGCATCGCTGTCTTTCCAGCCTCACACACTACCCATCTACTATAAAAGCTTAACTGCTGCCCAGAACGAAAATTAGAAGAGTGTGAGATGTTCCACACGTCATCTGTTAGTTTTGTTAAATGTGTGGATTTGCTTTTGTTAAATTTCTGAATGAATCACGTCCCCCGGTTTGAGTCATATCAGGGTTGTCCCTTTAAATACTTGTTAAGTCATCAAAATTTGGCAACGTCAAAGGAATTACGGTCCCTTCACAGCAACCGCGCCGTGACTGTCATTTGCCAGGCTTTTATTTTGTCTCTAAATATATAAAATCCCTTTTAATTTGTCAAATGAGCGTCTTTACAATCTAAATCTTGGAAAATACTTGCACTTGTCCCCTCTGGTTTTAAAAGAGAAAACTTCAGCCCCATTGCTTTTGCTGGCAGATGAATCTTGCTTTCTGTTCGGGTTTGTCAATGAGATGAACTGGCCGTCTCCCAGTTCAGAGCCAAAATAAATAAACCGGAGTTGACTGGGAAGTTATAAAACGTTTCAAGTGTTACAGCTTAAAGACAACGGAGTAGACAAATTAACGTATTTGGAAATGTTTTCTGGGTTTAGTTTTGGACTGAAGATAACATTTGCCACTTGTCAAAGCTCCAGTACGCATCTCTGGGTAGTTAAGGATGATTTCAAGGAGAGTTTTTCTGATGATAATCATAAAAAAAGCCTTTCGGTATTAGGAAAAGTCCTGGAACCTGACAGTCGCACAGATGGACAGAAGCAAGGAGGCCTAACACAGGATGTCTGCATCAATCAAGGAGACAGCGCAGGGATTTAAACTGCTCACCTCAGTCCCCCAAACACGGCCCCGAACATCTCATTTACAGATGTCGACATCAGGAGTGTCCTCCCTTTTTCAAAGCACGTATCAAAGGGATTGCGTCTCGACATGTGTCGTGACACTGGAAAAACGTTAGAAACAGACTTTGGATTCAGATTCAAATGGCCATCCAAAGCTCTCTAATGGAAAAGAATGATCCCACTACTGTTCACTTCCCTCTGAACACACACAGGCGAAGAGGAATGATGAATTAGCATCACAAAGCCGACAGTGGGAAGGAGAACCTGTACGAAAGCGGATAGGACGTGCAGAAAAACCACACATATCACATTAGTATTCCAGCGAAGATGTGATATAATTTAGCCCTCTCGGTGCAGTAGTCATTACTCAGAAGACTGTTTGCTTTAGAAATAGTTATAGGGTACACACACATAATTAGCGGAAATGAGAGTATACTTTTCTCACTTTTTCCCTCGATGGAAACGAGCGTGATTGAAGCGGCGGCTCTAAGCAGAAGTGACAGCTGCGATGGACCTCAAAGACCATAAAAACATACAGACAGAGCAGACTCAGGACGCCCAGAGTCTCTTTTCACCTTCACATTTGCTTCCTGCCTGTAATCACCGGCCCCGTGTCTCCCGCTTAGCTCGATTCAACACACCTCGCAGCCACTCCCCCCCCCCCCCCCAAAAAAAACCCACTTGTTAAGTACAATCTGCAGATGAGGGAGAGTCTTGGAGGCTGTGTGAAGCACTCTGACCCGGCTGTTGTCACACAGGGTTGAATCAAAGCGGCTGTGCTGAAGAGTGTTTGTTCAGGACGCGTGCGTTTGCAGCTCAGCCCTGCGTCTGCAGCAGGAGATACTGTTACACAGCTCCTACCCCACAGCTCTGACCTCCGCCGGGATGATCGATACTCAGAGCCCAGGGACGGGCGGGAGGATGCGAGTGAAGCCGGTGGAGAGGTGAAGAGAAAAGGATGTAGAGGAGGCTAATTTGAAGCAGTGCTTATGTCCTAGTGTTTCAGGTGCTGAGGACATCAGCAGTTCATAGAGGAGGCATCAGCGAGGGGGAAGGCACCCACTGCTGAGACTCAGGTTATCCCCCAGCTAAAGGGTCTCTGGGTTTGGACACCGAGGAGGGTATTAGCTTTCACACGCTGCTGGGGTAACAGGGGAGTCTGCCAGATGTCAGCTCCTTACCCATAAATTCTGCTAAATGGACGGCAGCTAGGTTAGAGGGGGAAAGTCGACTGGACGTCGGCCCCCGGTGGGTTTCTGCGCAGGGTCATATCAGCGTCATTTCTGATAGGAGCCGTTCACTCTGCTTTTTTCCCCCCTCATCAGATTGACGACTTTCCTTCGCAGGGACTGGTTCTGATTACATCGTTTTCCTGTGCCGAATCAATCAAAGCTGAAATTTGCCAATGACTTCTCTTAAAAGTATCAAAAAGAAGGATGGAATTGTGTCCGACGCAGGTTTTTATCATGTGCAGCGTGCGTTGAACGTATAATGTTCTTGTTTTGCAGCATATTTGCGCGTCTGTCTAAAACCAGAATCATTCGTCTGTGGTTTGGTTTATGCCATAGAAGTACTTGGTTACTTATAGAAAAGTCAGAGGAGATCCTTCAGAATTAGAGAGAGCGTTCGCCTTTTGACAAATATGGGGGAAAACAATATTAATTGCATCTGTGGACGACTGAAAAAGTCATTTTTCTGTTTCATGATGAAACAAATCCATAAGCGGCCACTAAACTTTATATTTCTGGTCAGTTTTTTAGAGGTTTTAATTAAAATCTTTATATACTGAGACTGATATTGCTGCTCTTTCAGCTGTGGCAGGATCTGATTGGTTCCTGCTGCAGGAACGCACTTGCTGAACTTATTTATACCTGGAAATGCAAAAATCTGTATTTTGAACATTTATAAAGGTGGTATACTGTATATGCCACCCTTCACTCAGACTCACACATATTGTGCAAACCACCTGCTCGGGGTTAACCCCCCCGAAGGACAATAACATACAGCCCCTCACCCCAAAAAGAGGACTTTAAAGAGGTTTTGCCTTTAATGATCCTGAGGGACAATCAGGTTTATAGGCATGGTGACCGATCTCAGGTCGACTTTAAACACCGAAGTGACCCCGGGCAGCTTGAAAACCTTCATTATTCATCTTTTGGGGAAATAAAGTTTTTTCTCCGTATAGGTTTGCCTGTTTTTTAGGGTTGTTTTATTTTATTTTTTTACAGTTTAAAGTGTTTCTTACTCACCAGTTTCCTCTGGTTGCTGAGGCAGAAAGTACAGATGTGCTTCGGCTGAGCTGATTGGTCGGATCCCCGGGTGGGGGAGGAGTTGACGTGGAAGAACGGCGGGGAAGGAGCGTGGCACGGCTGTCCGTCGTGAAGCCCCTCGCCCAGGAGCAAGACATTTCCCAGGTGGCTGATGTAGCTGCTCGCCAGGCGTAGCGTCTCGATCTTTGACAGCTTCCTAATCAACACACGCCAACAGATGCGTCGATCCAAAAAAATAAAAATAAACAGGTTCGCCAATTTCAAATGTCAGTGTTTAATATGTGCTACATGCTACTTTGGTATGGAACAAAATGCCATGTGTCATGTGACTGCTGTACCTGTCGGCGGGCTCGGTGGGGATGAGCGTCCTCAGCGCCGTGAATGCCGTGTTGACAGAATTGGTGCGATCTCTTTCCCGAGCGTTGGCCGCGGTCCTCTGGCGAGTCTCCCCCATGGGCGAAGACATCGGCGGGCCGTGTATCCCCGTCATGGCTCCTATATCAATCCCTGCGCACAGCTTCCTCTTCCTGTTCACCTTGATGTGAAAGGCGGAGGAGGAGGAGGACAGGCGGTAGGCCGCGGAGTTGGAGGAGTTGGCGGTGCGCTCTTCGGAGCCCGAGCCCTCGCTGCCATTCTCCTCGTCGTCTTCAGAGAGGAGGGCAATGTCGCCGTATAGGAAGCGGCCGGCCGGAGGTGCCGTGCGCAGCATGGCAAATGTCATCTTGGCTGACAGCTGCTAGTCAATCCCTGCTGGACTTCCGCGTCTTCAGCTTGGGTCAGCGCTTTGTTGCCTGAGGTTTCTTTGCAAACCGCCCAACTTTGGCGTTGAACCAGGCGAATATGACGCAGCCTTTATGGTGCTGACCTGACCTCAGGGTCTCCGGGCCTGTTCGCTTTATCGCTCTTAGTATTCGCAAAAACACATCTCAAATGTCATCTCTTCTCTGAGTTAATCCTCTGTAGGGAAGCTAATGGAACGTCATGCTGAAGTCAAGTATCTGTTGGTTTGTCCTCAGACCTTTTGTGTAGTCCTCGGTCTCTATATTTAACTGTCCTGCTCCCGTCTGGGACCTGCTCTTTCCTGCTTGCCTTGGTCGCTCTTATTTTTACGTCCCCCTCCGTCTGCCTCTTTGCTCCACGTGTGCCTGCTGTCTGAGTGTTTCCGTCTGCCTCTGGTCTTATAGCCGGTGGGAAGGGCCGGAGGACTCTTCTGCTCCTCCCTCTGAGCACCGACGGTCCCTCAGCTGCTGTCTAGAAGCAGGCCAGAGAGACCGGAGGCAGGAGGCAAACCATCCGCCGGAGTTTGTTTTGGCCACCCGTTAATGTGGTTGAGGGGAAATCCATGCTAAATCACGACCCACGTCGCCCTCATTTGCTGGCTGAGGTTGGTGACCTTTGTGACGTTGAGGCCTCAGACACACACTCCTTCCCCATCAATCCATCAAATGCTAGATTAAATCATTTTTGTAGACAGTGACTTAAAAAAATGATTGCAGATCGGTTTTCTGATCAAGTTTTTCTTGTCATTTTTCTGTTCATCGGTTAGCAGATACACCGAGTAAATTAGAATCTATCTCCATTTCTAGCTTTCGTTCTTAACATTAAAGAAGCACCCATTGTTCTAACAACATGCTGTACTTTACGCAGTTGCACTGTACGCGACTCCAATTGGACCATGCTAATTTGAAAGATTAACATAAAAATGTTGGAAAGTAAAGCATTTCCTGCTCATTTTCTGCTTACTTATGTTCAGACACAAACAAATACACTTGTGTATATAATTCATTGAGGTATTTGCTTTAATTTCCCATTATGTCGGCCAAGTCTGCATTCAGTTTTGTTTTGAGTAGTTGGCAAGTTAATTTCCCGTCAACTTTTATGTTACATTTGCTTGCTAATAAACACAAGAATCTACTTACCTCTTGCGTGCTCAGAACATCTGCTCTCACAATTCTCTGCAAACTCTGCTGCACCCAATTTACGTCGATTGATTTTCTACGACCGCGATTTGCAAAAACCGACACTTGGTCCGACCACAGCACGAAACTGTCAAACTTGTGCAGTGAAAGAAGAGTTTCTCTCCTCTCCACTTATCTTCTTTTGGAATAACCATCTGTATTTTTTTTTATGTCCCTGGACAGCAGGCTGGGAGGCTGGCAGCCGCACTGCTGGAAGTTCCAGCCTGATCCAGGAGCTGAAGCCAGAGTTGAAGTTGATTCCACTGTGGCCTTTTATCTGGAAAAGCTTTGGTGTTGGAAGACCTGCAAACAGTTTGCCCTTCAGGGATTCGGATTCTTTCGGCGATGACGAGCTGTTACTTTACTCACTTACTAACCTTTTAATAATCTGTCTTGCTCCAAAAGGGAAGAAAAATGACAGGAAATTGTAAAGGAAGCAGATACAGAGGAGAAAATAAAGACAATGGGTGGAAAAACTTAACAGAAAACAGATGACGTCGATCAGTCAAACAGCTCCTTAGCCCCAGGCATGATTTTAGTCCAGAAATACAGGCTGACAGTTGTGGATTAATGCTGTTGCAGATTGAACTGAAAGTGAAACTCGCCATTCTGGCAGATTTAGAACTGAAATTGTGCCCTGACAATGGAGGTAAAGCTCCATCCGTAAGAAAGAAGAAGATAAAGATCAAACAAACACCTTTTAGTGAGAGTGAATTTGACCTCTGCATTCAACCCGTCCGGTGAGCAAGAGGCAAAGCTGGACTACAACAGATTCCCACACACAAACCGAGGCAAAAGGGGTAAAATTACGCCCATCACGCATAGATTGTGTTCCTGTAACCTGGGGTTTTATTAGCCCTCATCTGCTCACGGCGCTCAGATTCAGAACTGACTGACCTCCAAGTCCTGTTTCCTCCTTCAGCTCCGCAGCACTTAAAGGCTGACAACCTACCGAATGTAAAACTCAAATAAGAAATCTACAATCCTCAGTAGTACATTTTTGAAAACTCCAAGCACGGCTGCCATTGCCCCTGGTATGCTGCTTTGTGTAGCTTGGCAACGGAGAGCTGCTCCCGCTGAAAGCCGATCGCCCGGCGAGTAATCTGTTACACAATGCTGCAGTCATCACTTTTTATTTCTCTGTCTTTCCTCCTCTTCGCAGTTAATGTTGCGGTGTGGACGGAACAGGCCCTCGTCTTTGTGGGGATCGCTTTGCGGACAGATTTTGGTTGGTTGAGTGGATGTGTTTAGCTTCTGGATGACATTTGGCTCATCCTCACGACTTGAACGCGTGTTCTGAGGGTTAGGACTTTGTTTTGGTTTGGATGTTAACCTTCTACAGTTGATAGGAGGCCGCCCCACTTCAAAATAATCACCATTTTTGGTGATGGAGTTCCTTCCCGAGGTCCTACAGGGCTGCTGCCAATCATCCACTGTGGACTGAGTTCATCTAAAAGAGACAATTTAACCAAAAAAAAAAAAAAAGGCTCGCACATATGCTGCATACATCATTATTTCTTTAGGTTCCCCACAGATGCTGTGAGGAGGACAAGACTACAGTGTATTTCTAGCGCGGGCCCTGCTCAGTGTGGCCCATCATTACATGCATTAGCATGATCTCCCTCTCATTTGCATCTCCATGGGGAGCACGGCCGCTCTAACAGTATCCATTTCTCTGTCGAATTGTTGCCCACAGGCCAGAAAACATTTGCCTGCGTATAATGTGGCTTTTTACCGGAGGAATGCTGATGAAAAGGAAACGGCTAAATTACAGCACAGTGATGTGACATTTACATAAAACTACACGAGGTGCTGGATTTTAGGCAATTATTGGGATATACCTAAAAAAACATGGGTTGCCACTTGCGTGTATTCGAAAACGCAGTTCAAACTGTCATTTTAAAACGTAGGCTTTTGTTCAGAATGATACTGTAAGTAAAGCAAACTTCTTTTTATTTCATTTTTGTCACTGAGTAATGTTTTGCTTTACGGTGACGGCAGCAGCACAGTAGTAGAACAGCATCTGATAGTCATTACCTCCCCTCTTGCCCCCCACCCCCACCCCCACCCCTCCTGCTTTCTCCTCCTCTTCTCCTACTCTTCCCTCCGTTCAGACGTATTATTCATTCTTCTGATGAAAAACACCCACCGACTAAACTATTCCTGCACTAACACAAAGACGTATGCACACACACACACACGCACATATCGCGGTCCCAACCCGGCTGAACGGCTCTGGCGCGGGTCAAGGACCTGTCAAAACTCGGAAACAAGTCTGGACCCGACGTGGTATCACGGAGCAGGCGTCTAGAAGCAGAGGGCCATTTATCGTTGTCCTTGGACGGTGATATCACTCAGAGTGAGGTTCTAGACTTGTTGTGGTGCCACTGAGCAGACGTCTGGAAAGCGTCATTAAAAAGTGACAGTGTCAGCTTTCCACAGCCGCCACCATGGAAAGGAGGACAACAGGAAGAAGAATAGGAAAGGGAAGAAAAAAGAGGGGGTGGACGTTGGAAATCATGAGGGGGAAAGGAGACGGATGCAGGAGTGGTGAGCAAGAAAAGTAGGATGGAAAGGAAGTTAATGGAGGGGTGAAAGGAAAGAAGACGGAGGGGAGAGAACAGCCGGCTGCGTGCCAGCGCTCCAGACTGCGTGCTGTGTTGCACTGGGAAAATGGTCGGAAGTTCTCACCCCCCAACTTGCACCCCCGCCGCCACCACCCACCCCAATTCGGCCTCAGCTCCAGCCACACTCTGCTGCGTTTCCCAGGAGGGCCAGGCTCTACAGCTGGCCTTATTAAACCGAGAGAGAGGCAGAGAGACCGAAAAAAAGAAAAAGCCGGAGAACGAAAGAGAGGTCACACAACTGGAAGACATCAGTCGAAACCGTGCATGCTCTCTTTTTTCAGCCAGTTTTTTTTCCATTCATATCCCATTTTATGATAGAGTTTCTCACAAACACGCTGGCGGTGCACTGGGTTCAGACACATAGTAAAAAGCTATTGTTTGATTCGGCGTCCCTCGGAACACTGTTAAACAGTGAAACAAATAGCGGGAAATTAAAAACGGTGCGACTTTCATCTTGTTTTGCCCCGCTGGAGAGTCTGACGGCTGCTGTCGCGCCCCCGAGCCGCGCTGCACGAGGGTGTCTCATCCAGTTTGTTTGAATCCTGCGGCATTTGCGAACACACTGGGGCAATAAAAGAGACTTTGAGAGGTGGAAATCTGTTTTCAATCCATTATCCCGGGTTCTTTTTTGTTTTAATCTCCGTTTCTGCTGCATCTTGTCTGGGTTAGAATTTTGTTTTCACAGGTGTTGTTTGCTCAGATAACATAATTACATTCATTCACACCTATTTATTTTAACAAACAACTGCTGACACGCGCTGCCATGTCAGCTGTGGGCCATCATTACAATTTAATTTAGGAAGGCGTTACTTTCGATGTACGTACACTAGCCTTTAGCATCCCTGCTAATGCAGACTTAAATAAATATTTCACCTTTGACCCTTTGTTGATCTTTGGCCTTTTACTCCTCCGTCACACCAATCACATGGGTCACTCCCCATCTACAGTAAGATGTTTAAATTTCAACCAAAAAACAAAGATTTACACAAATTAAGAGGCATCTTCTCTCCCACTGTGAGTAATTACACTGAAATTTAGTCATAATAATGGTGCAGTCTATTGCTACATGTGTTAGCTCAGCAGCTAACACATACCTCATGTGAATTCTGGACTCATTTGTATCTCACACAGTAGATTCCTTTAATTGCGTCAGGCCATACGTAGCCAAACCGCTCTCCCCATGTTGTTACCACAGCATTTTATTCCGGTGTAGGTAAAACGTTCTGGTTAATGTCAGCGAAAAGGAAAAGAAAGGGGGGAAAAATCGAGACGTCTGTCTATTTTCTGCAACCAATCAGACCATGAGCACCATCTGAAACTCTTCTTGTGATTATTCGGTTTCTGGGTTTTGTTGAGCGAATGTCGGGCACAGAAAATGAACAAAGAGACGCTTTTGTGAGGAAAAGGGTGCTGACTTGTTGCCCTGGGAGAAGTGCAGGAAAAGATAAATTCTTTGCTGTAGCGTGTGGTAACAATCATCCACCAGAGAACATTAAGAGTCTGTGCTCTAGCTCCATACATTAGGCTTCTTTTTGTTAATAATGCACCTCCCTTCGACTCTCCCACTCCAGCCAGTAGCGCCACCGCCTCACCTACAAACCGGGGAGTAGTGGTCTAAAAGAGAAATCAGCTGTGATGTCATCACCACAAATGAGGTGCCGGAGACAAGTTTGACCACCCGACTCACCAGCTCACCTCTCGCCGTATTCAGCTTTCTCTGAAACTCTCTCAACCACATTTACACACACTCTTTCTTCTTCTTCCTGCCACCATCTCTGCATCACATTCATTTTTTTTATACTGTAGATAGCATAGCCAAGCTCTGTGCCGTACTCTGGCTCCAATCACTTACACAGCCAAAGTTCTATACAGGAACCTGGCAACAGTTAGTGTGTATGCAGCAGCACTCCAAACTCACTGAAACGTCCACACCTTAATGATACTTTCTTTTTAAGAAATGCACTCGGTTGTATTCCCTTCATACATCCATAATCATGAATCAGATTGCATCGTATGCCTACTGGCTACTACAATGGGGCAGGATTTGACAGGAAGCCAGCAAAGAATGGATGTTAAAAAGAGCAGAAGTAGGTTGTTCACTGGAAGAGTTTTTTGTGCATTACATATTGTGCCCCCTTTCACGTCAACCTTGGTGCAGCATCTCTTTGCTGTCTTATTCAGATACTCACACAAAAAAAACCCAACCAGCCACACGACATCACGACCGTGTTTTCAGTAGCAAGTTTTAAAATGACTGTGATGACAGAACAATGCTTGATTCTGGATGGAAAATTGAGAATAGAGTCCGACCTAATGCATTAGGTTGTGTGTTGGCAGCGTATAAAGATTTGCCTCCTTGTGTGTGTTTTCCAAAGCCATGGTGCGTTGCACTCTCTTAGCCACATGCTAAACCCCTAATCAACATCATCATCCAAGCCGTCTGAGCCTTCGTATGCTAACTGGGCCAGTCATGACAAATGGACCTTAACTGAAAGGTAACAATAAATAAAACGGTTCACTCTAAATCCTTCAGGCTGTGGTTGGCTCCGCAATGTTCCATTGTGTAATGACCGGCTGCCTCAGATGCCAGGGAGCTCACATCACCGAGAAGGAGTGAGGGGGAAGAAAAAAGGGTGACAGGAAGACAGACGGAGGTGGAAGGTTTAGGAGTGATATATGTGCTCACTCTTGGAGGCCAGCGCATTTTTTACAGGTTGTATTTGTGTTAGTTTAGCTTAGCATAATATCTGGTGACATTTGTCTCCCTAATGATGTTGTTGACTGGGAGTCGCGAGCCAATCAAAAAAGACCCCTCAGGAAAACTTTATCTACTAACAATGTGTCGTAATTGATGCTGACTGGTAATAAAGATAGCAGGAATGATGTAGCCCAGTAGCCAGTGTGAAGCTGTTGAAGTTAGGATGCTACTATGACCAACTCACACATTTGAGTGTTGAAGAGGTGATAAATTAATGCTAGATGCTTCTAAATGCAAATTATAGGGACATAATTGATTAGCACCAACAAGTTCTGTCTCCTTCTTTTAAGACCGAAGTAGAGAAAAAGTGCACCACGTCCATGTAAAACTACAAAGTTTTGTGGTTGGAAGAGTCCCAAAAAAATGCATAGTTCATGCTGCATTTCACAGCTTTACTACCGTGGTGCAGCAGTGAAGCGTCTCTCACAGAACTGACCCTGAACATGGAAAAACATCCCTTCTTTTGACATATAACTTGAATTATTGGGCAAAGGGGTTGGAAAGGGGGGGGTCAAAAACTATACCTTTGCCTCTCCTCCACTAGGTCAAAGGTCGAGTTTCCGGATATACACCTGTTGAGACCTGAATATAGGAGCCTTGTATAGGAGCCTTGAGTTTTACTTATTTTCTACTGTCTATAGATTTAATTGTTTTGGGGAAGAAAGGGGAGACACCCCAGGAAGTGTGTAGGTACAACACAGTCGGGAAATGGAGTGAGTGTAAGAGTTCATTTGATGAACTTGTTAAGGGAGGCTGAGGGTTGAAGTGAGAGATGTGTGAAGTCGGGCCTTTGTGTTAAGTGTGTGTATGTGTGTGTTTGATGTTACAGTCTTGTAAAGCGGCAGCTGGGGAGGGACGTCCCCCGAGAACCATCGCAGCCGTCTAGTAAACCACACACACATGCGCGCGCACACACACACACACACACACACACACACACTTGCACAGATGCACAGATGCACTCTTTAATAAAGCTATGCAGACCAGACCCGGGCCAGTCTGAGGTTCCTTTAAGTCAGGAGTGACACGGTCACACTCACGTTCACATAGATCTATTAAAAAAAAAGACACAAGGAACCTCATTATTCCGACTTTTAAACCCACAAGAAGGCAGTTTAATAACAACAAAATGAAAAAGATGTGACAGACAAGCGCTGGATATAGTGAAATTTATCCATCTCTCTGCTGATGTGTGCAATTATAAGCATTTAGTCTGCATATGGTTCAAATGTGAAACTGTAAATGTACTGTAAAACTGCCTCATCCAGATGTGGGGTAAGTAATAGAAGCCACAGCGGGGGGGAACACCGAGCGAATGCTCTGAAGTCGGTAGCTTAGTCAAACTCATTAGAAACAGTGGAACACCTGGAAGTACCTGTGAAACACCAGACTGGTGTGTGTGGATTTTATTTTCTTTCTTTTTTTTTATGTGAAATGTGAGTAACAGAGACAGTTTCCATCGGCAGGTGGAAGCACGCAGACGACAAGTTCTTCTTTCTGCAGACACAGAACAAACCCATAAAAATCTGCACGGTTAAGGAAACCGCTGTCCCTTGCACTTTCATATGTCACCTTTTTTTAAAGATATTAGGAATTATATTGGATGACATCACCCTGCAGCTGACTGGGAGCAAACACTCCTATTTTAGAGCTGTGGAGTGTTTCCACGGTGATGATATAACGCAGTCCAGATGAGCCCCTCCAAAGATTGTCTCATTATCGCACACGCTGCAGCTGCGCTGACCACTTTGATAGCGTGCGTGCACGCGTGCGTGTGTGACCATTCAAACTCAACTTGCATAGTCAATTACCAGAAAACGACTTGGATGGACCACTTTACTTTCCAAAAATTCTAATTATAGGGTTGGCTTTAAGTTTGGGGTTGGGATGGCAGAAACGTCCCGGCTGACGTGAAACCAGGGGCGTTGCCACCGGGTGGTAAGGGTGGGAATAGACTCCAGCTAAAACCGATTGCTCCCCCTCTGCACTAAATCAAAGTGTGGAGTGAGTGTTTTAGATATTTTGAGCTCACTAAACTAAAGGGTTGCATTGTTTTGGACCACTCTACTGCTGTGTATGTTTGTTTGAACTTATTTGTGTAGAAACCTTCACAATTGCAGCTTTCAACTATCAAGATATCATTTATGTAGGGCTCTGCAACAGGATGCACCTGTGTCCGACCATTTATCAATTTTCCGTTAATCCCCACTTATTCCTAGTCAGGGGTCGTGGGGGTCATAAAGGTGCTGGATTCTATCCCAGCAGTGACTGGGACCACACCATGGGCGGGTTAACAGTCCATCGCAGGACACCTCGGCTCAAACAGAGACAAAGTCAAACAATCAAGTACAGTGTAATCATCCATCCATCAACTTTCTCTTCACCACATCTTATTTTTAATTAGTGGTATGGACGGGTCTGGAGCCCGTCCCAGAGATCATGAGACAAGAACATCATCGCAGGACACACACACTCGTGTTTTTGGACTGTGGGAGGAAACCAGAGCACCTGGAGAAAACCCAGGCGGACAGAGGAGAACATGTAAGCCCACCCAAAATCCTTTTTTTGCTAAACAATTGTTCGAATAGATAAGACGCTATCTATCATCGATCGGGACTAAAGAGGTGATGCAAGAAGTGTAGATATTTTATCTGATGGTTTTAGAAAAAGTAAAATGGGATTTGATACGGAAGTAGTTCATACTCATTAATAACTAATTTCTGTCAGTTGTCCTCTTGTACGTCTTTGCTCAAACATCTTCTCAACTCAGAGCAGCATTCATTTTTAACATTTTCCACATGATAAATTGTAACCTTAAAATTATATATATCATCGTAACTGCTATATATAGCCTGCCTGTCTTCCTGAAACCTTCAGACATAAAAACAGAGGGATGCAGAGGAAGAGGAGGACGTAATAGGACCAGACTTTCCAACAGTAGCCCAGACCTGACAGTTCCTTTCATATCCGACTTCTTTCAGTCCCATACAGGGACTCTTTGCACATGGTAAACCCATCACATGCACGCACACCGACTCCCACGCAGTACTCATACATACACAACACACACGTGCTCTTGGTCCACCAGGAAATGGCTTCTACTGAAAACAAGAAATATGGAAGGGGAGAGGGAGAGCGAGAAAGTCTTACCAATACAGGACTAAATGTCTTTCTAATCCTCCAAGTTTGGACTGGGAGGTGTGATTTTCTGATGTGTGTATATAAAGTGTTTGAGTTATCGCAAAGCATAACTATTGCTCGATAAAAAGTTGGATTTATGGTAGCAGATGTAGTGTGGGGCGACACAACAATCGTCATCATCATGCTGCAGGAAAACTAGATGGATTCTATTTTGGAACTCCAGAAACTACGATTTGGGATCATTAAATGTGAGACATGGTTTTAAGTATTGTTTAAAGGTCATCACGTGGTATTTCCCCAAATAATCAAACCCCTTTGCTGTAAAAGAGCCGACTCGCGGTTCAGCGGTAAGCCCGAAGACATGAATCCAAATCCATTGTCTGAGATGAATAATGAGTAAATGTGTTACGTTGCTACACTGCAGCCCTGTGCAGCCCTGGCAGGGAGCTGCGACGTCTGATTGCTAATCCATCATTAATCTAGCACGGTTGAAAAATGCTGACTTTGGGTAATATAATCTGCATGAAGAGTATATTATTCCATTCAAATTAAAACAATAAATGAAACATCTCACATCCATCTCAAAGAGTTCTCTTTACACAGTATAAACACACGGCTGTGATTTTGACCGCAAACATTTATTGGTGTACAACGCTGAGGTTTGAACCAAAAACAAACAGTGTGTTCTTCAAGCGAGGCCTTGAGCAAACACAGTTAAAAGAGCAACGTGTCGTTGCACCACTGACCAAACAGATGCCAACTCATCTAGTCTGGCTAACTGGCCACCCGCTTCTCGGTCAGCCCGGTTGGTCCGGCCTCAAAAGGACAATGCAGTTTTTCCTGCTGCCACTAGACGGGGTGAGGAATGAGGGGGAGCCAAACGGCTGCCATTAGAACCACCAGACATGAGTCATCCAGCGTGGAATACCGCAGCAGCCACAGACAGGTCTCTGGCACACACGGAGCAGAAATCCGACCCTGCAGCGCAGTTTGTGAATGGGGCAGGAATGAGCGAAGCCAGGCTAGATTGAATAGAGTTCCATTTGGTTTCAAAGGTTTAGGAGTTTTAACGCATTCATCGAGTGTTTGGTTTGGCTCATTTGGGAAAGTCAAGTGTCGGTGTCTTGTCCTGATAAGTTTCGGTTCTCTCGCTTCTTCTAATTCCCCCGCCAGTTCGGCGAACCTCTCGGCCGAAACGCCGCTCATCAAGCCATCACGACGGCACATCAACTTGTCGGAAATGAACGTCCTTGCCCGGATTTCCCCCCCACAGAGACCACCACTCGAAATGAAGACTAACACATGTTGGACAGTGGAATCGCTATTTGCTTATGTGGAGTGGGTCCAAGGCTGGAAGGGCCTGAAGAGCCAAGAGTGTAATCTGTGGGCACAGGGAGTAACACAGAAATAACATATTGTACAAGTTAAAGTATGGCAGGGGAGCAAACTGCGAGTGGTCACATTACATGAAAACAGCAGGCAGGAAGTGTTTTGCAACAGCGGAAAATCTTCAGGTCCAGTCCGACCACCAGACGGTCACACTTCATCTGGCCTAAAGGCTGCGGTCAGTGGATGGATACCTTCCCCACCATGAGGGTCGGATACGCCGTCATACATTTGTCTGTCACGTTTTTCTTCCACTTCCCTTCCTCTTTCTATCTCTCCGAAACAAACTGAACATCCCTCCTCCTCCTCCTCCTTCTCCTCACTCATCCTCCTTTTCCTCCAAGGCAGCCTTAGCTCATCGTGTTTTCTCCCCTTTTCAAACGGTCTCATTCCTGCCTCTGTCACCCTCTTTCTCTCTCTGTTTGTGGTCAGTCACACTTAATCGAGCTCCTTCCATCTGTTTCTCTTCATCCATTGGCTCCGTTCTGTTTTTGATTAAGATTACATCAGGCTTTGACCTATTATGATCCTTTTGAAGTCGCTGTGGTTACAGGTTAAGCTCAAAGCCCACCACTATTCTTAACCAACCTAATACACACAGAATACAGAGGGAGGGAAGGTTCTTAAAACTTTTTGACCATGGACCAGAATGACTTCTTTTTTCCCCCTATTTCATCCAACATCATTAAATCAAGCTCTTTTGTCACGTGGAGAGGGAGGCCTGTGACCCATTTTGCATCCCAGCCCTAAACCCCTTACAATCTGTGACTTGGAACGTGACATGGACTTTAACTGTACTTTGAAAATAAATTTCCCCCCAGAGGATTCTCATTTTATGGCTTTTTCTGGGTGCTATTTAAAGCAATTTCCCCTTGAACATGATGCAGTATATTTCAAGGTACCCTGATACTTGGACAACAGGCCAATTTTACCTCTACTTCCTTTTCCCCTCGTTTTATATATTTTATAGCTCATAAATGTGAAAATAGCCCAACGATAATCATTAAAAAAGACCTGCCTGAGAGATACCTTCAGCCCTCTGCTCTCAAGCCCTCAATGACCAAAGTTAAAAAATAAAAAAAACAATGTCAATCATTTTTAGCAGAGGTTATGTATAATTAAATATGGAATAAATGCATTATGGGAATCATGTTACCACATCACGGACTGAAAAGTGTGTAAGATTTTGCAGCATCTAGTGGCAAGAATATGGATAGCAAGAATTAAATACCTTAAAAGTTTTGAGGAGAGTGTAAGAAGGGGCTACCGTGGAAAAAAGAATACCCTCAGCCGCAGTCTTCAAATGTCAGATTGGGCACATTTATATTATTTATGAATCTGAATATTCCACTGGAATTTCTGTTGCAGGATCTTTAACGGTTTTATCTGCATGAAAAACCTGAATTCATTAAACTACTCTTCAATATATATATATATATAAAAATCTGCAAATATATATTTGGCACATCTAATCTCAGATACATATCAGTCGTAGCAGAATCGTCCAGCTACAGCTCATTAAATCCCCTATAGTCCAGCAGAGTCCTCCAGACAGTAAATCAGATAAACTTTCTTGACTCCTGACAGCAGCTCTGATCCTTCACATCCACCCTGAACATCACATTTGACAGCTAATAAGTAGAACTTCACCGTCAATTTCCAAACATAGATCACAATATCATGTCTGAAAAAAATTCAATTTCACTTTCTTCTGTGTCTTTGAATAAGAGGTAAAGACGGAAATGTTAAACTGTACATCATCATTACCTCTGGGTCACAAGTGGGGTAAGGAGCCAATAGGCCGAGCCATGGCGCTAAACAGACATCATTTGGCCAAGTTGTGGTGAGGTCGAATGTTTAAGTCATTTTAAGTCATCAGGATAAGTGGACACAGTTGAAGGAGAGGTCTTGAACCTCGTTTCATCTGGGTGTGGGTAGGTTTCAGTGCCAGCACATTCTCAATTAGAGCTGCAGATGAGAGGAAATCTGAGGTTTGTCTGCTTAACCAATGTCACTATTCAATTAATTTCATACATAAATCACAAACTTTACTCCTATAGGTCATGAATAAAATACAATCCTGCTGAACAAAATAAATAAACCCAAGAAATATTTAGTCATAGTAATCGCACATGGAGGAGAGGTAAATCAGGACAGGAAACAGGTCAAGAGGACCTTCAAAATAAGAAAACAGGAAGTTCACAACAATTAAAGCAAATACAGTAAAGCTAAATGTCACAATCATTCAGACAAATATCATCGCAGACCATAAAAACTGGGAAGAAAATGTGTTCAAGATGTAACTGGAAGTTACAAGATACTTGGAAAAAAACACACTTCCTCTTCCTCCTGCCTCTGTCTCCTCCCACATCCTTCCATCCCAACTGTCGCCACCTCCATCACTGCCGGGACTGCAGGTTTCCCGCTGGACTCTGTGCGACCGAGTGAGCTGGATGAAGACGCTTGAGCGGTGAGGGCTCCGGATGGATTTCACTGGATTCCATTTATTCCGATAACCATTCGCTTCACCTCTCGCCCTCTCTGGCGACGCCACAGAGCTTCTGTTAGTGGAGATGTTGGCAGGTACAGTCCTGTTCACCCTCCTGACAGCCTTACCAGGTAAGATAAAAACACACGCGTTCATCTTCACAAATCATCACAATTTTTTTTTTAAATAATCAGAAATCTAACAGATATGTTGAGCAGCATTTCACCCATCAAAAATCTGTCTCATGTTGCCAGAAACCAGTAAAAATAATAACTGGCTTGTTTGTTGCAGCCATCGGGCACATAAGGTGCTGCAGCCAGGTGTCCTTGCCTTTACGCTCAAGTTATTTATAAGTATTGATTGCCTTTTGTGCAAGGTAGCCAGCCCGGCTTTCACTTGGCAGGATGACACCGTGGCATCAGTTCTCTCTATCTGAACCGTGGTGTGACATACTCTCATCTGAGGAGCCACAATGGAGGAACCCTTGATGATTTCTTGTCTTTTATTATTACCACTTTAGTTAGAAAAATCCTTTTTTTTGCTCCTTTATTATTAAAATCTCGTGCAGGTATTCAGAGCAGGTGGAGCGTCTCATTTTCCAGAAGAGAGATCTGTGTGTGGGCAGGGACAAGTGTCACGCTGCCTTGCCGTTTCGACTACCCCTCAGGTATCAGACCAACATGGATGACCTGAAAAGGCTGCAGGGAGGTCATGTCTTTTGGTTTTAAAGCCCTTTTTGTTCCCCTTTCAAACATGGCTGCTGCTCTGGCTTTCCCAGGCCACACTGTGAGGTGGGTCATGTGGTTCCGTGTTTCTTCGGAGGGCCGCAGGGAGTTTGCTCACCACACTGACCCCAACCAGATCAGCCTGTCTTACCGCGGACGTACACGGTAACGCAAACACTCACCCGCTATCTGCGGAAAAGTGTCCACTTCCTGACCAAAGGAATGGTGGCTTCCAGATACATTGGCGGCAGCTACTCAAGCTGCTCCTTCCAGATTCGGGTCGTGAAGCTGAGCGATGCGGGCGACTACCACTTCCGGTTTGAGACAGACCAACCGCTCGGGAGATGGACCTCCCCCGACAGCGTCAGGCTCGATGTGACAGGTGAGTCCAGGCCGAATCTGCAGGACGGATGTTGGTAGTCATCGTGTGTGCGTGTGTGATCCAGACCTCCAGGTCCAGGTGCATCCAGCCCGTCACGCCAACACATTTGGTTTCGGTGAGACCGTGTTCGTAGGCTGTCAGGCGCGAGGATGCGCCGCTCCAGGAAGGAACCTCGCTCTGTACAGGTGTGATAGGTGTAACATCTCCATTGAAAATCCCCACCCAACAATCAACTGATGCTCTGCACACAGGAATGGACTGAATCTTGGCTCCTACGAGAAGTGGATGGTAATCAATCGCTTCGACCGCCAACATGCTGGAGCGTATACTTGTCGACCGATCCCACCACAGAAGGTCCATTCTCCTCTGGTCTCCCTGGCGCTTGGGTGTGGGTACAAAAGGCTCAGTTAAAAGCAGAGCTCTCTCTGTGTTTTGTGTTTTATCTCCACCCAGTCGTGTTCATTCTGCTCCCCTGCAGATTCTCCCCACTTCACCTCCATAACTGTCTTCCCAGCAGGAGAGGTGACGGAGGGGGGGTCTGTCACCCTGACCTGCAGCACTGATGCAGCTCCACCTGCAGAGAGCTTCGCGTGGTTCAAAGGTAGGGTACTAGTTTTCCTGCCGAACAGAAGCTTAGCATCAGTGAATCTAGGTTTTCCGTGTGCAGTGTGCTTTTTATTTGCGTGTAATGTGAACTTTCAGTCTCCGTGTGTCCATATTTTCTCTCCAGATATGAACAGTGGCAGCATCCCAGACAGTTTCAGACCTCAGCTGCACTTGTCCCATCTCAAATACACCGACAGGGGAGAGTACTTCTGCGTAGCTCGTAACTCACTTGGAACAGACCGCTCCAGCCCGTTTCTACTCAATGTCACCTGTGAGTCTGCTGGGTGCTTTTACCGTTGCTGCGGTGACGCTGGCTTTTGTCCGACTTCATACGTGTGCATTGTAACTCTCATAACTTGAGCCAAAATGCAGTAGAACAGAGGCAACTGCTCTTTTCAGACTCTCCAAAGAACACACAGGTGCTGTTTAGCCCTTCGGGTGACATCAGAGAAGGATCCTTCGTAAACCTGAGCTGTGCCAACAAAGCCAATCCTCCAGCTAACAGGTAAACGGAATGGGACTGAATATATTTAAGTCGTGGTTTAAAACAGGTAAATTAACATTAACGTACAGGGGTTTTATATCAATCTGCATGTTGTTTCCTGTTGTCAGGTATGCATGGTATCGTATCCTCGCAGACCACGTGCTTCCTAAAGAAACCTCGCAGAACCTGACCTTCTCCTCTGTGCGTGCCCACCACGCTGGGCAGTACTACTGTTCAGCATGGAACCAACTGGGATACCAATCCTCCATTGTGGCTACGCTTGCTGTCCTCTGTGAGTCACGCATGCGCTCTGTTTTTAATTTAATGATTATGGCACATTTCATTTACCCCGCAAATTGGAATTCTCAGCAGGGAATGACATCACCTCCAAGTTGAGCATTTTCCAAAAATGTAACAAATTTATCTTGGCTCTATTGTTGTGAGCATTGTGAGCTGATACCACTCACTCAGCTCTCCTACAGATGCAACACAGTTGCCTAGTGCATCACACAAACAGGAAAAACACATTAAGTAGGGTGTTGAAATTAAACAAAAATTGCCTGCTTAGAAATTCTGACCTTTGAATTCCCCTGGAATGCGTGGTTAATTCAATTTCCACGGCCCATCATTGTTAAAAATGTGACTCTCTATCCAGATCCCCCTAAGAACACCTCCGTGTTGGCTCACCCCTCCAGTGTGGTGGACGCCGGTCGACCTTTGACCTTGATGTGCAGCAGTCAGGCGAACCCCGCCGTGGACAATTTCACATGGCACCGCTTGGCTCTGAACGGCGGCTCTGCACAATGTTAGCATCGTAACAATGCGGTTCAACTCAAGGGTAACATTACCAAACGGTGAACTCCGGACTCTGTAATTTGTCGCGGATGTTTGCAGCGAGCGTTGCCCCGCGCCCCTCTGGACGGGCTGTCTGGTTTGCATCCTTTTGCGATTTCCTATACAGTGAGTGCATCCTCCTCTCTGTCTGCAGCATGGGGCACCAAGTCTGGCCCCGTCTTCACCATTTCTGAGGTTGGACCCAGAGAAAGCGGTCAGTACTACTGCGAGGCCCGGAATCGAATCGGAGCCCACAGTTCTCCCGTCCTCACCGTCAGAGTCAGAGGTAGCTAATCTGTTTATGCACAGACACTGAATGAAAAGTTATGTGTTGAATTATTTATATCAGTTAACAGAAACACAAAACCAAAGTAGGAACCAGGATTGCATAAGGATACCCTCGGGATGAATGATTAGGGATCTTTTTTAACATTAAAGCCACACGAAAAAAGTAAAGTGGTGTTTTTCATGACGTGTGAAGGTGTCGGAGTTCCATTCACACTCGGTCTGGAGGCCGTTCAGCAGTTCATCTCTGCTGACAACTGTTCCCTCACACCTCCGCGCTTTAACGTGCCACCTTGTGACACCACTTTTCTCCTTTCTTCTGGGTTGCTGTCGATGCTTTGGTCACTTGTAAAGGTGTCGTGGAAGAGATGAGGTGTCCCTGATAAGCTGAATAAAACATTCTGGTTCTGATCATCTCACACTGTGACCTGAAAATAAAGTGCTTCCCTTAGATTATAGCACCAGGCACGTTTTGGAAAAGGTTCTGTGGGTTTGACATGATGAGTGATGGAACCTCCCCTGTCACTATCGCAGTATGAGGTCTGGACGCTCCATGCATGGCCTCATGGCTTCTGACTGTTTTTCTATGAGTCAGGGTGAGTCATGCAAAGCTCTTTTCTCTTTGAGGGGAGAGAAATTGGTGATGAGGTGTTGTGGAAAACTACTATTTGAGTCTAGACAGCTGAAGAAGTGGAGCTCAGTTTGGAAATAAGACCTGGAAACACAAGTCCCTGCGTCTAGACGCTTGCGAGATGATGCACGGCTCTTTCCTCATTCCTGACTTTCTCTTCTATTTTAGTCTTCTTAAGTGTGCCGCACGTTTTTTTTTACTCATCTCAGGTTAACCATTATTCCCTTTATGAGTCCTTTCAGCATTCTAGTCAGGCTGATAGCCCTCTCTCCTTCGACTATGGCAGGTCGTCTCAAATTCATCGCCTTGGCCTCAGCTGTAGGTGTGTCAGCGGGACTCATCACACTCACTGTGGCCGTTATGATCAGGTGACACGCTCTAAATTTAAATATCCAGCCGGATATGACACCATTTTTGTGTTATTTAGTGGGGAGACGCTATTGTCCCACATAATGTTTTTCAGTAAGAACATGCACAGAGTCGACATGGAGTCAGGAGAAGTGATCAAGGTACGTAATGCTCTTTACTCCTACAATAAAGTCATTTCATTGGAATTTCCTCTGTCAGCAACTGCAATCTGTCCAAATATGAGCCTCGATTCTTCTCTTTCTGTGTGTGGGTGTGTGTAACTCCAGCGGCCATCAGTGACAGATGACACGATGTTCTACGAGTCAGCCCAGGAGAGCGTGCCAACGAGAAAGGGCAAGATGTCCGACATACCGGTAAACAACACCTTCCACACCTTCACCAGTGATTTGAGTCAGGGGAATGAGATTTCACCCCCTATCAACTCAGCTCTGTCGCACGTGTGCATGTCGTTGCATGTGTGGTGTGTGTAGGAGGAGGCAGAGGATTTGAGTGACAGCTCCCCTCACCCCGCAATTGTTCCCCTTAAGGACGCTCCACCAGTAACCCAGGTGGAAAGACATGGCCCCACTCCAAACTACCCAACTGTTCACTACTCCAGGTTGTCCAGGTACACATCTGCATCCTCACCCTCTGTCATCAACTCACATTCCTCTGAGGTTCTGTCTCCTTCTGCAACACATCTGAATCTCATCACTCACTGCTGAATGCAGCAGTTAACTACTATTTCACATCTAATGTACCACAGATAACCCACCCCCACCGCCCTATTTCTTTTTTTATCTTCTTTTTCATCACATCTTCCACACTCCTCTTACTCTCGTTCTTTTTCCGAATATCCAACACCTCCTGTTTATGGGACGGCAATAAATTTCCCCTTGGCGTTTTGGATTGTTAAAGACATTTTAACACATTTGGAGCAACAGCTGATATGAGTCAGATGTCCAGGTGCCCTCAAATGTTTTCGTTGTTGATCTTTTATTCAGCGTGGATCAGGTGCAGGTCCATAATCTGCCACAAGGTGGAGACAGAAAACCAAAGGAGACCTCGAACGTTGTTTACACGTTCCACCACCACTGAGGCCTGAGCACCAGAACCAAAGGTGTGATATGTATTTCCACTTTATATTTCAGAAATATAGTTAAAATATACAGTGTGTGTGTTACACATAATTATGCCTGTCATTGTTGTTGGTTTAAAAGTCCCACCTGAAAAGCTTTCACAGGAAGCTGCTAAAAGCTGCAGAAATTAAATTGAAACAAGCAAGTTCACTGCTATTGTGTCTCTTAGCTTGTTGTTCCTCAGATTCAACAGCTCATCACCTTCTTTCGTGTCAACTCGTGATTTCACATCCACTGACCCGGATACAACTGCAGGAATAGACTTCCCGTGAATGTTGACAATGCTGTTCTGGGTCACACACATCCTTGTGGATTTCTCCATGGCTCCAGGGACCGTGAGAACATGTGGTTCTTTTGGCCAGAGTGCAAGTCCAGTTCCACGCACGTTGTCTTGGGTCATCTTCAAGCAGTATTGGCACCGTTCAACTGTTATTCTGCTTGCATTCATGCCCACAATAAAGTTACTGCTGCTTTTTAGATGGTAGTTTGTTCCAAATTAAAAAAAAAAAAAAAAAGTATATATATGAATGGCTTCTACGGCATCATATGTATCCTGAAAAAAGGAAAAAATAAATAAATTCCTTAAGTGAATATGAAAAACAAATACTGTATAGTATGCAGAATTTGACATGAAACACAACTGAATTGTCATAGAGTTCAAAGTGGCTAATTTAAATGGATGATAAGACAACATTTATTCTGTTGACTGTATTAAATTGGCAATAATTCTGGATTGCATGCTGTTGTTTGCTATTCATAAAATATTCATTATCATAACAAAAGACAAAACACAACATACCTTTGTCCCTTTCTGTACATTTTAAAGTTTTGGGGAAGATAAATATGGGTAATTAGACACAAACAAAGCCTACTGTAGAAAGTGGTTCAGTGGGTTTTCAAAGCAGACACATGAACGATTACGGGAAATTCTGAATGTGTGCTGAACCAGAGAAACAGACATTGCTTGCTCATGTAATTTGCTTATTTCAGTTCCCCAGTATTAAGAACATTCAAATTTTGTTAAAAATAGGTTAATAGTTTCTACTGTAGTTTGTGACTGATCAATTAGTTATTATTAAGTAACAACAAAATAAAGTAATCCCAAAGACTAAAATATTCTGGTGTGACCTTGGAATTCCCCCCTGTAAAATAAAGCCTTCACTTCAAATGTGTGCATGTGTCTTTTTTCCTCCCAAAGTGGTCCCATCATGTTTCTAAGCCATTATGAAATGTTTATTTTCAGAACCATCACTGTGGTTGTGCAACATCAGTTTTAATAAAATATTTTTAGTGAAAATTTTAAAGTAACATGGGGCAGTTTTCTATTTTAATGTCAAATCAAAACTGAAGTATTATGATACTGTTTGTAATCCTGACATCACTTCATTGATATATGATAGGGGTATATTTTGATTGTCCAACATCAACCCATACCCCATCAATGATGTTCCCAGTGTTCACCTCACTAACATGCCAAAGTGAATCATAAAGAATGTAGATGCAGTATTTAATGAATGTTCATCTTCAAAGCTGGCAGCCATGTCAAATGTTTACACATTTATGCACTGTCCAGAGTTCAAAACGTTTAATCGGTACAACTCGCATCTCACTTCCTGTTTTCCTCACTTCCTGTTTGTTGCCGTGGCGACAGTAACGATACGCGTGCTGTGCAGGAAACTGTCGTCACGGTCACCGCATTTAAAAGTACACTCGAACACGCTTTTTTAAAATATATATATATATATATATTATTAATGAATACATACGAACAATTAAAAAATAATGAATAATAGTTAGTAATAACTAATAATAGTTAACCCCACCTATTTATTAAGGCTGATATTTTTTTGGTTTCAGACAACGGTCCATGCTTTGTTACAACCATGCAACTAACACAGCGGTAATTTCATTATAATTTTAGATAAATTTCGAATAGAACAATTTTTCAAGAAGTTCTGTCAGATTTCTCTTGTGTGGAAAATAGAAGCGAGACTCTGGCGGTTCTGAAATAAACTTAACCAAACCTTTAAAATACAAACATTAAAAAACAATTGCCTAAATCAAAAAATAAGATTTAATTACACTTCTCCAAAAACCCCCCTTTTTGTTCTTTCTTCCTTTCTTCGTCTTCATGTCTTGGCCATCGTAGTCGCTGTCTGACATTAATTGTAGGTACATAATTATGATATTTCTGTGTAGATTATCTGGGGACCAGTCAGCTGCGTTGCCTTCGTTTAGTTTAATGTTCCAGCAGCGGCGCCTAGTGGACAGAGATGGATTTCGCAGAACGTCACAGAAAATGCCGATGAGCAAATTTTTATAATACTTTAAGGTTACTTATAACATAAAATTCGTCTCTCTCTCTTATAGGCAGCAACAGTTCTTTTTACAGTGCTTGCGATTCAGATCATAAACCGGAATCTCTCAAAAGGTTTTTTTTTTAACACTAAAAAAAAAATCTGAGAAGAGGAAGGAACATGAAATCCTCCCACTTTTGGTTAGTGTTCAACATAAATAGCCCTAAAGCGGTTGGTCGTGCACATTGAGATTATATGGAACTCTGTCGATATAGGCGGATTTTAAGCATGAAAAGTCATTTTTTGATTATTCTTGCGACGATATCTGGTGAGTCAACATATTTTGGTTTCAACGTTTCAGGTCAAATCTTCTAATCACTGAGTTTATTTACTTGTATGAAAGGTGCTCAGAGAGGATCCTTGGAAGTGACCTTGGACAGTGATCTGTGCGTTCTGAGAGGGGCGTCAGCGGTGATTAACTGCCGGTATTCCAAACCTTTTTACAACACTGTCACCAGAGTTGGCTGGTGGAAACAATATCAGGAGGTTGGTTATTGGAGGAGCGGCTCTTTGCCAAATTTCAGGGTTTCCTCGCAGCGCTATCGATATTTGGGCAACTTCAACAGTGACTGCCGCCTGCAGATAAATGATGTGCAACACGCCGATGCAGGGGACTACTCTTTCAGTTTTTCCACCTGGTCCGAAACTCAGACGAGTAAAACATCTACTGAGTTGTATGTAAAAGGTAACAACAGGAATAAACCAGCCAGCGAGTGTTTGAATCACCGTTCTAACTTCACCCTTTTCCCTGTGATTCAGAGCTGACGGCTGCTGTGCAGTCGAGCTCCGTGGCGGAAGGCGACGACATCAGGCTGACCTGTGTGTCGGGCTGTTCCACGCCAGTGGACATTGTCTGGTTCAAGGATGGACAACCTGTAAGCAACGACTTTGTAGCCAGGCGAGAGGACACTGGCAGGTACCACTGTGCTGTCTGGAGACAAGAGAGGGTCAGATCTGCTCCCGTGGCCGTAAATGTACTGTGTAAGCCCGTTACACTTTCTCCTAATTTCATCAACTATCACTGATTCAACATCTGCTTAATTAAACTGTTCTGCAGAAGTCACATTAATCAATTTTGAAAACAGCAATTACTGATGTGTATAAACTGAAATAAAAATAAGAAATGTGTCTGAAAAAAGATGCCATTCCACCTTTACATACTCTTTTCTATCCATATTTCACTGTATCCTTCAACCTTCCGGCTCATCCCTCCATCAGATCCTCCTGACAGAGTGACCTTGACCATCAGTTCACCCGGGAACGTCGTCAGAGGAAGTTCGGTGGTTCTCACCTGCCACAGCGACGCCAGCCCCCCGGTGAGAAACAACGGGTACAGCCTCTACAGGGAAGGGCGCTTCATCGGGTCGGGGCACAGAACACCCATCCCTGACGTGCAGCCGGATCACAGCGGGCGGTACCACTGTCAGGCCTGGAACAACATCAGCAGCAGAGGGGTGGACCATTTTAACTCCTCTGCGGTCCTCCTCCAGGTCTACTGTACGTATCTGGACATAAACTCAACTCAACACATTTCTGATGATGACGATGTGACTGTGTGGGATCCCGTTCTTCTCCCAGACGTCCCAGAGAACATTTCCATTACAATTAACCCAGCCCATGTGGTGTGGGGCAGCAGTGTGACTCTGACCTGCTCCAGTGATGCTAACCCCCCTGCAGATACCTACATCTGGTACAGAAATACAAACTCCAGCAGCTCCAACGGGCTGCAGGTGGGCTCAGGTCAGGTGTTGTCCATTCCCTCCATGGAGGCGCTGCACTCTGGACTGTACCTCTGCCAGGCCAGGAACCAAGTGGGGGGGAAGAACTCGACCGAGGTGCTGCTGGCCATGGTGGATGAGGAGCAGCGGGGTTTGTGTCTGGTAGAGTTTGCAAAGATAACTAGGTTAAAGTGATTAAATGGTGACATGTCTGACCTCCTCAGGTAGCCAGATGCTCCCAGCTGTGGTCGGAATTGGACTCGCTCTCATCGTAGCTCTTGTGGTCGCCCTCTTTTTGTTCTGGTGAGTCAGTCATTAATGAAGATGCTGCACTTTTCTCCACTCAAATGCCATTTTATTGCTTCTTCCTCCTTTTCTGGCCGTTGGATGACGTTTTTCTTTGTCCAGAATTGCCACATGTGGGCTACCCCTCATTTCCCTTACCAAATAAATAACAAATTTCTCTTTGATGCGACCAATTTTTCATCAGAGCTTTCAGAAATCTTTTTCTTCCACCTTCAAATGAGCTAGACAGATTAGGAGATTCTGTTCCTGAAACTTTCACACTGTTTTCACGCTGCTACTTTCAAGGAAACTTTAGTCAAAATGTGATCTGGAAGAATGAGCTATATTCTATATTTATATGTTTGTTGTTGTCTCAGCAGGTGGAAAAAAAGGCGCCTTCATCAGAAGGCGCTTGATGAATCCAACGTCATATACAGCAACATCCAAAGGCCAGACTCCGCTCTGCCAGACGTCGCTCGCCATACAATCCGTTCCTCCTCCTCCCAGTCTCCGGCATCCATCGGAGGCGAGGTGACCTACTCATTAGTGAACATCAAATCCAGAGATCTGGAGGGGCTGAGCGACAGTCCAGATGTGCAGGGCTCACGGTAGGTTCACTGTTCCAGTCTGGTGGTGGCTGTTTTCACACTTTCAAACTTTTCACACTGCAATAGTTGCGTTAAAAATGCCCTGATGAAGCATTAAATTTGTGGTTAGAACTTTGAGGAACTCTCTATTTTGAAGAGCCATCTAGAGTGAAGCTGATTAAGTTTAAGGAAGTGTTGAGTATGTGGGGAATTTGTCATGCAGGCAGCACAGTTTGTTCTTGGTTTAGTTTATGAATAGAAGGGTGAAAACAACAGCACAATGTAAAAGGAAGCAAAGTGTGTTTGTAATGTTTGGTTAATTTATCCCCACAGGTCCAAAGGAAAAAACAGCATCGACAGTGTGATCTATGCTACCATTTCACCACGATGACCCAGGAACTAACTGTATCGATCATTTTAATTATTTTATATTTGGTACATTTCTGAACAAGGACTCAGTCTTGCCTAATTCTTTACAACATAAAGATTAACAAACTTTGTTAAATATCTGACTTGCATTTTCAACCAGGACACAGGCAGTGCCACAATAGGTATTAAAGAAGCACACAAAAGAGCTCCTCTGAGAAGACAATTTCAATTTTTTATTGCACTGTGGCTCCGCAAATGCTTCAAATAAACATCATAAACAACAAAAAACTATTTACAACGAGAACAAAATACTGATTGCAACAAGAGTGAAGTCCGCATCAGTTCGCGTGAGGAAAAGACAAAACATGTTTGAATAACTGCTTTTTATGCTAAAGCCGGGGTATTGCATGCAGTTTCTGCTATGACATACCTATGTGCAGTTTAAGTAATCTTAAAAATTAGCAGTTGCATTTAGCCTTTAGCAACACAAACTTGAGTCCCAAATAAATGGCACAGGCTGTACTTAATCTGGAGGACAAACTAAACAGTTATCATCCACAATTTCATGAGTCTGCATGTAAATTCACTTTTTGAGATAACGGTCAACTTGATGCTGTGTGCCACTAAAGTGAACAAGAAGTGGGGGGAAAAACAAGAAAGGCAAAAGAAAAGTCAGAGAAAAAAAATGTATTGTATCACAAAAGTGGCCTCTAGTATTGATCATATTACAAATTCACTTTGGCTTTTATAATCAGTCTTTAACTATACAAAAATAGACTCCTGTAGAGGTTAAACAATGTTAGTAACTCTGCTCACAGTTGGGGTATTAATGGTTCAGGAAAGCAGTATCTGTCTTTATTACCCTAGAGGTCCCTTCTGACCTCTGCAAGGTCGGCTCAGAGCTTCATACCCAATTTCATGGCCGAGCCAATTTGTGCACCCCTGGTAAGTTGTGATAGCTCTGTTGGTGGGGGAGACAAGCACAAACACATCTGTAACACCAACGTTTCCTCTGGTATTATGACAAATAAACTCCATAAAAGAAAGAGAGTCTCTCACCCTCATGGCTGTAGATATCCAGGGAAGAAATCGGGAAACTTTGGTGTAGACGCCAGGTTTCTTGGCCATAGCACAGCCCGTTCCCCAGCTCACAACTCCGTGCAGACGATACCGGCTGGTCTTGGACAGACAGTCTTCTGCCACAAAGGGACCGCCGCTGTCTCCTCCCTGTGTCACAGGTTAAGAAGGTCAGAAAATCCACCAAGATACAGAAATGCAAGCATATGAATGAGAGGGCACAGGAAGACTAGATTTGTGCACCAAAATACATAACAGAGGAAAATACAGACCTGACAAGCATCAATGCCTCCTTTCTCATAACCAGCACAGAACATGGTAGTGGTGATCTGGTTGTCATAGTAATCAGGAGCGTTGCATACGGCATCGCTGATGATGGGCACATGTGCCTCCTGAAGGACATCTGCAAGGTGCCCTGACAGGCAACAAAACTGTCAAACTCTGTAGATATTAGCCGGTCGTTTGTAAAAAACAATAACAATTGTCATAAAATATAAACTCACTGAAGTATCCGACATTTCCCCAGCCAGTAATTGTTCCCATTTGCCCATCTATTAATCTTTGTCCATGTGTTGGCAGACAGACAGGCTGGATGTACTCTGTAAATGTACACAAAAAGCAAATTACATCATCTTACTGACGTGCACTAATACAGGGGCTGTAATTCTAAATGATCAACACTAGGTGGAAGAAATGCCCAAGTGGAAGATCTTTAATTATATAACATGTTATAAATTAACAGAAGAATTCAACAATTAACCAGCTACGAATCTAACATAAAATATTAGCCCAGAAAAGTTGACATGTGTATATAGTTTATTTAATGTTCTCAGTTAATCTGTACACATGTTATAATTATTCAAATCTGTGCTGTGGGGTCACAAACATTACCGTGGAAAGAGATTGCGCTCCTTTTTCCTCATCTATAAAAACTGTTATCATGAAATCGTGTGTATGTGAGTGTGGTGTGTGTGTGTGTGTGTGTGTGTGTGTGTGTGTCTGCCTTCATACCGTTGAACGTGAGAGGCTGGGTGAGGGCGAGAACGGCGATGTCCCTGCTGTTGTCGTCGATGTTAGCATCCACAAAGGGCAGGTAGCTGCTGTGGTAAACGATAGTCTTAACCTCCGCCACGTTGGCATTGACAGGTTTGTTGGAGATGGAGCCCAGCAACACACTCCAGCGGTTAAGAAAGCTATACCGCCTAGCACAGAAGATATATACTGCTCTTGTATCCATACAGACAAGAGTTTGCATTTTATGCAGCTCTCTTGCTTACTTGGGGAAGCAGTGTGCTGCAGAGACGATCCAGCGGTTTGAGATGATGGACCCCCCACTGGTGGACTCCATCATACTGGAGGCTCACCTGCCAAGGCCAACTTCCCTGCCTGGCATCTACACCACCGACTATACGGTCTGCTGCAAAACTACGCCTGCCGCAGTCTGAGGGGAGAGAGCAGATAGAAAATCAAACAGTGTGGGGGTAATTTTAGGACACAACTGGGGGAAAACAGACAAGATAGGCATAAAGGAGGGGATTAGAATGCCAGACAGGATGTGTAAGCTGTCGGTGGTTCTCACCTGCCACAGCGACGCCACCCCCCGTGAGAAACAACGGCTACAGCCTCCACAGGGAAGGGCTTCTTCATCGGTTGGGGCAGAACTCTACACATCCCTGACGTGCAGCCGGATCACAGCGGGCGGTACCACTGTCAGGCCTGGAACAGCATCAGCAGCAGAGGGGTGGACCATTTTAACTCCTCTGCGGTCCTCCTCCAGGTCTACTGTACGTATCTGGACATAAACTCAACTCAACACATTTCTGATGATGACGATGTGACTGTGTGGGATCCCGTTCTTCTCCCAGACGTCCCAGAGAACATTTCCATTACAATTAACCCAGCCCATGTGGTGTGGGGCAGCAGTGTGACTCTGACCTGCTCCAGTGATGCTAACCCCCCTGCAGATACCTACATCTGGTACAGAAATACAAACTCCAGCAGCTCCAACGGGTCGCAGGTGGGCTCAGGTCAGGTGTTGTCCATTTCCTCCATGGAGGCGCTGCACTCTGGACTGTACCTCTGCCAGGCCAGGAACCAAGTGGGGGGGAAGAACTCGACCGAGGTGCTGCTGGCCATGGTGGATGAGGAGCAGCGGGGTTTGTGTCTGGTAGAGTTTGCAAAGATAACTAGGTTAAAGTGATTAAATGGTGACATGTCTGACCTCCTCAGGTAGCCAGACGCTCCCAGCTGTGTACGGAATTGGACTCGCTCTCATCGTAGCTCTCGTGGTCGCCCTCTTTTTGTTCTGGTGAGTCAGTCATTAATGAAGATGCTGCACTTTTCTCCACTCAAATGCCATTTTTATTGCTTCTCCTTTTCTGGGCGTTGGATGATGTTTTTCTTTGTCCAGAATAGCCACATGTGGGCTAACCCTCATTTCCCTTACCAAATACAATAACAAATTTCTCTTTGATGCGACCAATTTTTCATCAGAGTTTTCAGAAATCTTTTTTTCTTCCACCTTTAAATGAGCTAGACAGATTAGGAGAGTCTGTTCCAGAAACTTTCACGCTGTTTTCACGCTGCTACTTTCAAGGAAACTTTAGTCAAAATCTGATCTGGAAGAATGAGCTACATTCTATATTTATATGTTTGTTGTTGTCTCAGCAGGTGGAAAAAAAGGTGATGAATCCAACGTCATATACAGCAACATCCAAAGGCCAGACTCCGCTCTGCCAGACGTCGCTCGCCATACGATCCCTTCCTCCTCCTCCTCTCAGTCTCCGGCATCCATCGGAGGCGAGGTGATCTACTCATTAGTGAACATCAAATCCAGAGATCTGGAGGGGCTGAGCGACAGTCCAGATGTGCAGGGCTCACGGTAGGTTCACTGTTCCAGTCTGGTGGTGGCTGTTTTCACACTTTCAAACTTTTCACACTGCAATAGTTGCGTTAAAAACGCCCTGATGAAGCATTAAATTTGTGGTTAGAACTTTGAGGAACTCTCTATTTTGAAGAGCCATCTAGAGTGAAGCTGATTAAGTTTAAGGAAGTGTTGAGTACGTGGGGAATTTGTCATGCAGGCAGCACAGTTTGTTCTTGGTTTAGTTTATGAATAGAAGGGTGAAAACAACAGCAATGTAAAAGGAAGCAAAGTGTGTTCGTAATGTTTGGTTAATTTATCTCCACAGGTCCAAAGGAAAAAACAGCATCGACAGTGTGATCTATGCTACCATTTCACCACGATGACCCAGGAACTAACTGTATCGATCATTTTAATTATTTTATATTTGGTACATTTCTGAACAAGGACTCAGTCTTGCCTAATTCTTTACAACATAAAGATTAACAAACTTTGTTAAATATCTGACTTGCATTTTCAACCAGGACACAGGCAGTGCCACAATAGGCATTAAAGAAGCACACAAAAGAGCTCCTCTGAGAAGACGATTTCAATTTTTTATTGCACTGTGGCTCCGCAAAACGCTTCAAATAAACATCATAAACAACAAAAAACTATTTACAACGAGAACAAAATACTGATTGCAACAAGAGTGAAGTCCGCATCAGTTCGCGTGAGGAAAAAGACAAAACATGTTTGAATAACTGCTTTTTATGCTAAAGCCGGGGTATTGCATGCAGTTTCTGCTATGACATACCTATGTGCAGTTTAAGTAATCTTAAAAAATTAGCAGTTAGCCTTTAGCAACACAAACTTGAGTCCCAAATAAATGGCACAGGCTGTACTTAATCTGGAGGACAAACTAAACGGTTATCATCCACAATTTCATGAGTCTGCATGTAAATTCACTTTTTGAGATAACTGTCAACTTGATGCTGTGTGCCACTAAAGTGAACAAGAAGTGGGGGGAAAAACAAGAAAGGCAAACAGAAAAAATGTATTGTATCACAAAAGTGGCCTCTAGTATTGATCATATTACAAATTCACTTTGGCTTTTATAATCAGTCTTTAACTATACAAAAATAGACTCCTGTAGAGGTTAAACAATGTTAGTAACTCTGCTCACAGTTGGGGTATTAATGGTTCAGGGAAGCAGTATCTGTCTTTATTACCCTAGAGGTCCCTTCTGACCTCTGCAAGGTCGGCTCAGAGCTTCATACCCAATTTCATGGCCGAGCCAATTTGTGCACCCCTGGTAAGTTGTGATAGCTCTGTTGGTGGGGGAGACAAGCACAAACACATCTGTAACACCAACGTTTCCTCTGGTATTATGACAAATAAACTCCGTAAAAGAAAGAGAGTCTCTCACCCTCATGGCTGTAGATATCCAGGGAAGAAACCGGGAAACTTTGGTGTAGACGCCAGGTTTCTTGGCCATAGCACAGCCCGTTCCCCAGCTCACAACTCCGTGCAGACGATACCGGCTGGTCTTGGACAGACAGTCTTCTGCCACGAAGGGAAAGCCGCTGTCTCCCTGTGTCACAGGTTAAGAAGGTCAGAAAATCCACCAAGATACAGAAATGCAAGCATATGAATGAGAGGGCACAGAAAGACTAGATTTGTGCACCAAAATACATAAACAGAGGAAAATACAGACCTGACAAGCATCAATGCCTCCTTTCTCATAACCAGCACAGAACATGGTAGTGGTGATCTGGTTGTCATAGTAATCAGGAGCATTGCATACGGCATCGCTGATGATGGGCACATGTGTCTCCTGAAGGACATCTGCAAGGTGCCCTGACAGGCAACAAAACTGTCAAACTCTGTAGATATTAACCGGTCTTTTGTAAAAAAAAAAAAAACAATAACAATTGTCATAAATATAAACTCACTGAAGTATCCGACATTTCCCCAGCCAGTAATTGTTCCCATTTGCCCATCTATTAATCTTTGTCCATGTGTTGGCAGACAGACAGGCTGGATGTACTCTGTAAGTACACACAAAAAAAATTACATCATCTTACTGACGTGCACTAATACAGGGGCTGTAATTCTATATGATGAACACTAGGTGGAAGCAATGCCCAAGTGGACGATCTTCAATTATATAACACGTTATAAATTAACAAGAAGAATTCAACAATTAATCAGCCACGAATCTAACATCAAATATTAGCCCAGAAAAGTTGACATGTGTATATAGTTCATTTAATGTTCTCAGTTAATCTGTACACATGATATAATTATTCAAATCTGTGCTGTGGGGTCACAAACATTTCCGTGGAAAAGAGATTGCGCTCCTTCCTCATCTGTAAAAACTGTTATCATGAAATCGTGTGTGTGTGTGTGTGTGTGTGTCTGCCTTCATACCGTTGAACGTGAGAGGCTGGGTGAGGGCGAGAACGGCGATGTCCCTGCTGTTGTCGTCGATGTTAGCATCCACAAAGGGCAGGTAGCTGCTGTGGTAAACGATAGTCTTAACCTCCGCCACGTTGGCATTGACAGGTTTGTTGGAGATGGAGCCCAGCAACACACTCCAGCGGTTAAGAAAGCTATACCGCCTAGCACAGAAGATATATACTGCTCTTGTATCCATACAGACAAGAGTTTGCATTTTATGCAGCTCTCTTGCTTACTTGGGGAAGCAGTGTGCTGCAGAGACGATCCAGCGGTTTGAGATGATGGACCCCCCCACTGGTGGACTCCATATACTGGAGGCTCACCTGCCAAGGCCAACTTCCCTGCCTGGCATCTACACCACCGACTATACGGTCTGCTGCAAAACTACGCCTGCCGCAGTCTGAGGGGAGAGAGCAGATAGAAAATCAAACAGTGTGGGGGTAATTTTAGGACACAACTGGGGGAAAACAGACAAGATAGGCATAAAGGAGGGGATTAGAATGCCAGACAGGATGTGAAAGTGTGGCGGGGTGGAGAGAGGTGGAACGGTTAACGACAACGCCACCTGGGGAGTTTCACCCCAGGAATTAACCGGAGAACAGGCACGCGCAGATAAGGTTCTATTCCAGAGGCAGAGACGGGATTGAGGGTTAGGCACTACAATTTTATTAAATCCAATACTCAACAAAAAATAACTCAGCTGTACAAAAGTCAAACAAAAGGGGTGGACAGGGCTGGGGCCCCACCGGCAGGTAAAACTCAATTAGGGGAGATAAACAAACTAAAAACACCCGTGCTACTGCAAACAAACTACACACGAGGGGTGATGAAAACGCCCTCCACCAGGGGTTGGGTCCCCGCCGTGGCCCGCAGCACCTGTCCACAAAGAAAAGAGAACAATTAAATTTACAATGATAAACAATCAGACGCAACGAGCGCACACGCGCACACACACACCTCACACAGACAGGCAAATAAATGGTGACCAGGTCGTCTAAAAGAACACAACGTCAACCAAGAAACGAAAAGCAACAAAACCTAAAAAAGTAAATATAAATTGATACAATTTACACACTGTTAAGAGTCTAAAATTTAGGCAAAAGCTCCGTGGTCGCCTCGGCGGCACCACCACGTCTCAGCGCCGTTTCTCCGAGCAAAGGGGAGCGAGGGGAGAGGGAGAGAGCGAGAGAGAGAGAATCCCGAACCAAAGCACCGAGCCAAAGCAGCAGTGGGTCCAGTAAGCGAGGTAATCTACTCCATGAGGGGTCCCGCTGGGGCATCGCGACCCACCGACACCAGCCGGCAGCCAACTGCAGCGAGAACAGCCCCATTACCATTTATCAACTAAGTGAGTGGGGGAGTCAGTGACGCGCATTGCTGCGCCTTACCTGCCCAGTGCCAACTAGCGCGCACGCCCTTACGGCAAAGCGCTCTGGACGGAAGGATGGCGGGAGGAAGCACCAACCTTCTGCAACAAGTAGCAAGCACACGTTCCAGCACTGTTGCACTTTACGTCGTAACCAGAGGAAATATGCGTTAGCATGTGTAACAGGTACATATAATATTGTATTATAATTACACAAAATTGTTCTTTTGTTTATTATTGTTGAACATACCTGGTGTTTGTTTTACTGTGCTGTCTTGGTCCTCCAGTCACTTCGTCTGTATTTTATTTCTTCTTCGTGTGTCCCCCTTGGTGCACCTGTATAAATTCGAGGGTCGCGACTTCCTCTTCCCTTTTGCAATTCTCGTGTTGGGAAGAGGTCAGTCATCTTTTGTAATCCCTTGTTTTAAGTGTCTTTTTGTTATTATTTTGTCTTAATTTGTCACTCTTATAACACTACAGTTCTAGTCAAGTTTATATTGAGCTCTGATGTTGCTCCGATGTAGTGTTTTATTGATGTGAACAGGTGCGATGGTGCTAACTCCATGTTGTCTTCTCTGTAGTTTGGGCTGGATCAGCAAATAGCGGCACATGTTAATTTTGCTGTTTTATTTTGACCAGGTATGTTTTTCTTGCCCTTTTGCAATTCTCGTGTTGGGAAGAGATTAAACGGAGAGTGCCTCCAAAAGTTCAACTATGTCCCGTGGCTACTCTACGCACCACAACCACAAAAATAACACAACGCAGACATACACCGGTCACACATGCCGTGCTTTTACCTTGGCGCTGCCAGACAGCATGCTCATTCTAGGACAGGTTCAGTTGGTCAAACAGCCCAGATAAGCTGCAACCACGCTACAACTTCGTCGAAGGGGGAAATCAACTAAAGCTAAGGATGGGCAGATCGATCCCGTGGTATCGATATATCGATACTCACAAGCTACTCATTTGGTATCAATGTTCTTTTATAAATATCGATACTAACTAAAAAAAAATTGGGGTGTATGCATCACTTTCCGCCGTTTTAGATTAGTTACTTAAATTAATATGTGCCGGGACGCCCCTATACCTGGCGGCGTACTGAGCTGGCCCATGTCACGTGACAGGAGATAGGGAATGAGCATCAACCTGCAACATAGCCTGCGCCGAGCCGACACAGTCAGCAAAAGGCAGAGCCGGAGGAAATAATCAGCCAGAGACGCAATCGTGTTAAAGCAGAAAATGTGAATATGATACTTTTTCTGAACAGCAATCTGAGACTTCAGTAAAGTGTGATGACATACCTCAAGTGCACTAAAGGTGTGATGGTGTCAGACATTGTTCTAATTATTTTTTTATGGAACAACTGTCTTATGCAGGTTTAAAGGATAAGGAAATCCTAGTAATCAATTGACCATAATAAATTGTATATAAATGGTCTGTATTTGTCTTAAATGTAATAATATTTTGACTGACAAAAATTGCCAGTAAGAAATGAACGGTATCGGGATCGGGATCGATATCGATGAAAATACAAGAAAAAGTATCAGTATCGTATCGAATCCCAAAAGTGTGGTATCGCCCATCCTTAAACTAAAGCCAGCTGGAGGCAGTGCCTTATATAAACCTTTTCTCCACCCACCAATTAAGGCACTACCTCCATATGGCACCTGTTCGGAGGGCAGGCCACGCCCTGCCACAAAAGCATCAAGGAAGCAAAGAAAAACACAAAGATCACCAGAGAAAGAGTAGCCCAGCGTGTGAAATAAGGTGGGAGAGTGTCCAGAGTGTGTCGGACAGTGATAGTATATCTCAGCAAACATCTTACCTTGGCACAAGAGTGTGAGAACCTCCCGGCTCTCACAGTCACTGGAACAAAGACAGACACAGTTAGCAACAACAGCCTGACGTCCAAACTAGCATAGTGCTGATGTTTCTGTGCGTTAACCAAGAAGAGAGGTGAAAGAAAAGGGCAAAGGGAGGACAGTGGCTGTCGGTGCAGCGTCGCACAGACGGGTGGAGCTTACCACGGGAACAACGCGTCTTTGATTTTCTTGCCGTAGCTGAGCTCTTCCTGTTTGACGCAGAAGAACTCGCCACCATCTCTGCTGGCCTCCGGCACTGAAGCAACGGAGTGATTCACCACACTGAAACGCACAAACACACTTCAGTCGCATGTCACAGCATTTAATGCTCAGATAGATCTGTAAAAAACCCATCTCACCTAACAAAACCCACTTCCTCACAGCTGATGCTAGCAAGGAACTCATTGGCTGAGGAGGAACACACCTGGCGCCACCTCTTGTGGGTGGAGTCAAACACACTGATCCTTGCTGCTTTGTTCCAACCATGCAACTAACACAGCGGTAATTTCATTATAATTTTAGATAAATTTCGAATAGAACAATTTTTCAAGAAGTTCTGTCAGATTTCTCTTGTGTGGAAAATAGAAGCGAGACTCTGGCGGTTCTGAAATAAACTTAACCAAACCTTTAAAATACAAACATTAAAAAACAATTGCCTAACTCAAAAAATAAGATTTAATTACACTTCTCCAAACACAACCCCCTTTTTGTTCTTTCTTCCTTTCTTCGTCTTCATGTCTTGGCCATCGTAGTCGCTGTCTGACATTAATTGTAGGTACATAATTATGATATTTCTGTGTAGATTATCTGGGGACCAGTCAGCTGCGTTGCCTTCGTTTAGTTTAATGTTCCAGCAGCGGCGCCTAGTGGACAGAGATGGATTTCGCAGAACGTCACAGAAAATGCCGATGAGCACATTTTTATTATACTTTAAGGTTACTTATAACATAAAATTCGTCTCTCTCTCTTATAGGCAGCAACAGTTCTTTTTACAGTGCTTGCGATTCAGATCATAAACCGGAATCTCTCAAAAGGTTTTTTTTTTAACACTAAAAAAAAAGTCTGAGAAGAGGAAGGAACATGAAATCCTCCCACTTTTGGTTAGTGTTCAACATAAATAGCCCTAAAGCGGTTGGTCGTGCACATTGAGATTATATGGAGCTCTGTCGATATAGGCGGATTTTAAGCATGAAAAGTCATATTTTGATTATTCTTGCGACGATATCTGGTGAGTCAACATATTTTGGGTTCAACGTTTCAGGTCAAATCTTCTAATCACTGAGTTTATTTACTTGGATGAAAGGTGCCCGGAGAGGATCCTTGGAAGTGACCTTGGACAGTGATCTGTGCGTTCTGAGAGGGGCGTCAGCGGTGATTAACTGCCGGTATTCCAAACCTTTTTACCACGCTGTCACCGGAGTTGGCTGGTGGAAACAATATCAGCTGGTTGGTTATTGGAGGCCCGGCTCTTTGCCAAATTTCAGGGATTACTCGCAGCGCTATCGATATTTGGGCGACTTCATCAGTGACTGCAGCCTGCAGATAAATGATGTGCAACACACCGATGCAGGGAAATACTCTTTCAGTTTTTACACCAGGTCCGAAAAGAAGAGTAAAACATCTACTGAGTTGTATGTAAAAGGTAACAACAGGAATAAACCAGCCAGCGAGTGTTTGAATCACCCTTCTAACTTTACCCTTTTCCCTGTGATTCAGAGCTGACGGCTGCTGTGCAGTCGAGCTCCGTGGCGGAAGGCGACGTCATCAGGCTGACCTGTGTGTCGGGCTGTCCCACGCCAGTGGACACTGTCTGGTTCAAGGATGGACAACCTGTAAGCAACGAGGTCTTTGTAGCCAGGCGAGAGGACACTGGCAGGTACCACTGTGCTGTCCGGGGACAAGAGAGGGTCAGATCTGCTCCCGTGGCCGTAAATGTACTGTGTAAGCCCGTCACACTTTCTCCTAATTTCATCAACTATCACTGATTCAACATCGGCTTAATTGAACAGTTCTGCAGAAGTCACATTAATCAATTTTAAAAACAGCAATTACTGATGTGTATAAACTGAAATAAAAATAAGAAATGTGTCTGAAAAAAGATGCCATTCCACCTTTACATACTCTTTTCTATCCATATTTCACTGTATCCTTCAACCTTCCGGCTCATCCCTCCATCAGATCCTCCTGACAGAGTGACCTTGACCATCGGTTCAGTGATTAAATGGTGACATGTCTGACCTCCTCAGGTAGCCAGATGCTCCCAGCTGTGTACGGAATTGGACTCGCTCTCATCGTAGCTCTCGTGGTCGCCCTCTTTTTGTTCTGGTGAGTCAGTCATTAATGAAGATGCTGCACTTTTCTCCACTCAAATGTCATTTTTATTGCTTCTCCTTTTCTGGGTGTTGTATGACGTTTTTCTTTGTCCAGAATAGCCACATGTGGGCTAACCCTCATTTCCCTTACCAAATAAAATAACAAATTTCTCTTTGATGCGACCAATTTTTGATCAGAGCTTTCAGAAATCTTTTTTTCTTCCACCTTCAAATGAGCTAGACAGATTAGGAGAGTCCGTTCCCGAAACTTTCACACTGTTTTCACGCTGTTACTTTCAAGGAAACTTTAGTCAAAATGTGATCTGGAAGAATGAGCTATATTCTATATTTATATGTTTGTTGTTGTCTCAGCAGGTGGAAAAAAAGGCGCCTTCATCAGAAGGTGCTTGATGAATCCAACATCATATACAGCAACATCCAAAGGCCAGACTCCGCTCTGCCAGACGTCGCTCGCCATACGATCTCCTCCTCTCAGTCTCCGGCATCCATGAGAAGCGAGGTGATCTACTCATTAGTGAACATCAAATCCAGAGATCTGGAGGGGCTGCGACAGTCCAGATGTGCAGGGCTCACGGTAGGTTCACTGTTCCAGTCTGGTGGTGGCTGTTTTCACACTTTCAAACTTTTCACACTGCAATAGTTGCGTTAAAAACTCCCTGATGAAGCAACTCTCTATTTTGAAGAGCCATCTAGAGTGAAGCTGATTAAGTTTAAGGAAGTGTTGAGTATGTGGGGAATTTGTCATGCAGGCAGCACAGTTTGTTCTTGGTTTAGTTTATGAATAGAAGGGTGAAAACAGCACAATGTAAAAGGAAGCAAAGTGTGTTTGTAATGTTTGGTTAATTTATCCCCACAGGTCCAAAGGAAAAAAGCATTGACAGTGTGATCTATGCTACCATTTCACCACGATGACCCAGGAACTAACTGTATCGATCATTTTAATTATTTTATATTTGGTACATTTCTGAACAAGGACTCAGTCTTGCCTAATTCTTTACAACATAAAGATTAACAAACTTTGTTAAATATCTGACTTGCATTTTCAACCAGGACACGGGCAGTGCCACAATAGGCATTAAAGAAGCACACAAAAGAGCTCCTCTGAGAAGACGATTTCAATGTTTTATTGCACTGTGGCTCCGCAAAACGCTTCAAATAATCATAAACAACAAAAAACTATTTACAACGAGAACAAAATACTGATTGCAACAAGAGTGAAGTCCGCATCAGTTCGTGTGAGGAAAAAGACAAAACATGTTTGAATAACTGCTTTTTATGCTAAAGCCGGGGTATTGCATGCAGTTTCTGCTATGACATACCTATGTGCAGTTTAAGTAATCTTAAAAAAATTAGCAGTTAGCCTTTAGCAACACAAACTTGAGTCCCAAATAAATGGCACAGGCTGTACTTAATCTGGAGGACAAACTAAACGGTTATCATCCACAATTTCATGAGTCTGCATGTAAATTCACTTTTTGAGATAACTGTCAACTTGATGCTGTGTGCCACTAAAGTGAACAAGAAGTGGGGGGAAAAAACAAGAAAGTCACAGAAAAAAAATGTATTGTATCACAAAAGTGGCCTCTAGTATTGATCATATTACAAATTCACTTTGGCTTTTATAATCAGTCTTTAACTATACAAAAATAGACTCCTGTAGAGGTTAAACAATGTTAGTAACTCTGCTCACAGTTGGGGTATTAATGGTTCAGGAAGCAGTATCTGTCTTTATTACCCTCGAGGTCCCTTCTGACCTCTGCAAGGTCGGCTCAGAGCTTCATACCCAATTTCATGGCCGAGCCAATTTGTGCACCCCTGGTAAGTTGTGATAGCTCTGTTGGTGGGGGAGACAAGCACAAACACATCTGTAACACCAACGTTTCCTCTGGTATTATGACAAATAAACTCCATAAAAGAAAGAGAGTCTCTCACCCTCATGGCTGTAGATATCCAGGGAAGAAATCGGGAAACTTTGGTGTAGACGCCAGGTTTCTTGGCCATAGCACAGCCCGTTCCCCAGCTCACAACTCCGTGCAGACGATACCGGCTGGTCTTGGACAGACAGTCTTCTGCCACGAAGGGACCGCCGCTGTCTCCCTGTGTCACAGGTTAAGAAGGTCAGAAAATCCACCAAGATACAGAAATGCAAGCATATGAATGAGAGGGCACAGGAAGACTAGATTTGTGCACCAAAATACATAAACAGAGGAAAATACAGACCTGACAAGCATCAATGCCTCCTTTCTCATAACCAGCGCAGAACATGGTAGTGGTGATCTGGTTGTCATAGTAATCAGGAGCGTTGCATACGGCATCGCTGATGATGGGCACATGTGCCTCCTGAAGGACATCTGCAAGGTGCCCTGACAGGCAACAAAACTGTCAAACTCTGTAGATATTAGCCGATCTTTTGTAAAACACAAAAACAATAACAATTGTCATAAAATATAAACTCACTGAAGTATCCGACATTTCCCCAGCCAGTAATTGTTCCCATTTGCCCATCTATTAATCTTTGTCCATGTGTTGGCAGACAGACAGGCTGGATGTACTCTGTAAATGTACACAAAAAGAAAATTACATCATCTTACTGACGTGCACTAATACAGGGGCTGTAATTCTATATGATAAACACTAGGTGGTAGCAATGCCCAAGTGGAAGATCTTCAATTATATAACATGTTATAAATTAACAAGAAGAATTCAACAATTAACCAGCCACGAATCTAACATAAAATATTAGCCCAGAAAAGTTGACATGTGTATATAGTTCATTTAATGTTCTCAATTAATCTGTACACATGATATAATTATTCAAATCTGTGCTGTGGGGTCACAAACATTACCGTGGAAAAGAGATTGCGCTCCTTCTTCCTCATCTGTAAAAACTGTTATCATGAAATTGTGTGTATATGTGTGTGTGTGTGTGTGTGTGTGTCTTCATACCGTTGAACGTGAGAGGCTGGGTGAGGGCGAGAACGGCGATGTCCCTGCTGTTGTCGTCGATGTTAGCATCCACAAAGGGCAGGTAGCTGCTGTGGTAAACGATAGTCTTAACCTCCGCCACGTTGGCATTGACAGGTTTGTTGGAGATGGAGCCCAGCAACACACTCCAGCGGTTAAGAAAGCTATACCGCCTAGCACAGAAGATATATACTGCTCTTGTATCCATACAGACAAGAGTTTGCATTTTATGCAGCTCTCTTGCTTACTTGGGGAAGCAGTGTGCTGCAGAGACGATCCAGCGGTTTGAGATGATGGACCCCCCGCACTGGTGGACTCCATCATACTGGAGGCTCACCTGCCAAGGCCAACTTCCCTGCCTGGCATCTACACCACCGACTATACGGTCTGCTGCAAAACTACGCCTGCCGCAGTCTGAGGGGAGAGAGCAGATAGAAAATCAAACAGTGTGGGGGTAATTTTAGGACACAACTGGGGGAAAACAGACAAGATAGGCATAAAGGAGGGGATTAAAATGCCAGACAGGATGTGAAAGTGTGGCGGGGTGGAGAGAGGTGGAACGGTTAACGACAACGCCACCTGGGGAGTTTCACCCCAGGAATTAACCAGAGAACAGGCACGCGCAGATAAGGTTCTATTCCAGAGGCAGAGACAGGATTGAGGGTTAGGCACTACAATTTTATTAAATCCAATACTCAACAAAAAATAACTCAGCTGTACAAAAGTCAAACAAAAGGGGTGGACAGGGCTGGGGCCCCACCGGCAGGTAAAACTCAATTAGGGGAGATAAACAAACTAAAAACACCCGTGCTACTGCAAACAAACTACACACGAGGGGTGATGAAAACGCCCTCCACCAGGGGTTGGGTCCCCGCCGTGGCCCGCAGCACCTGTCCACAAAGAAAAGAGAACAATTAAATTTACAGTGATAAACAATCAGACGCGACGAGCGCACACACACACACACACACACACACCTCACACAGACAGGCAAATAAATGGTGACCAGGTCGTCTAAAAGAACTTAACGTCAACCAAGAAACGAAAAGCAACAAAACCTAAAAAAGTAATATAATTGATACAATTTACACACTGTTAAGAGTCTAAAATTTAGGCAAAAGCTCCGTGGTCGCCTCGGCGGCACCACCACGTCTCAGCGCCGTTTCTCCGAGAGCAAGGGGAGCGAGGGGAGAGAGCGAGGGGAGAGAGAATCCTGAACCAAAGGACCGAGCCAAAGCAGCAGTGGGTCCAGTAAGCGAGGTAATCTACTCCATGAGGGGTTCCCGCTGGGGCATCGCGACCCACTGACACCAGCCGGCAGCCAACTGCAGCGAGAACAGCCCCATTACCATTTATCAACTAAGTGAGTGGCGGAGTCAGTGACGCGCATTGCTGCGCCTCACCTGCCCAGTGCCAACTAGCGCGCACGCCCTTACGGCAAAGCGCTCTGGACGGAAGGATGGCGGGAGGAAGCACCAACCTTCTGCAACAAGTAGCAAGCACACGTTCCAGCACTGTTGCACTTTACGTCGTAACCAGAGGAAATATGCGTTAGCATGCCGTGCTTTTACCTTGGCGCTGCCAGACAGCATGCTCATTCTGGGACAGGTTCAGTTGGTCAAACAGCCCAGATAAGCTGCAACCACGCTACACCTTCGTTGAAGGGGGAAATCAACTAAAGTAAGGATGGGCAGATCGATCCCGTGGTAACGATATATCGATACTCACAAGCTACTCATTTGGTATCGATGTTCTTTTATAAATATCGATACTAACTAAAAAAAAAAATTGGGGTGTATGCATCACTTTCCGCCGTTTTAGATTAGTTACTTAAATTAATATGTGCCGGGACGCCCCTATACCTGGCGGCGTACTGAGCTGGCCCATGTCACGTGACAGGAGATAGGGAATGAGCATCAACCTGCAACATCGCCCGCCGAGCCGACACAGTCAGCAAAAGGCAGAGCCGGAGGAAATAATCAGCCAGAGACGCAATGTGTAAAGCAGAAAATGTGAATATGATACGATTTCTGAACAGCAATCTGAGACTTCAGTAAAGTGTGATGACATACCTCAAGTGCACTAAAGGTGTGATGGTGTCAGACATTGTTCTAATTATTTTTTTATGGAACAACTGTCTTATGCAGGTTTAAAGGATAAGGAAATCCTAGTAATCAATTGACCATAATAAATTGTATATAAATGGTCTGTATTTGTCTTAAATGTAATAATATTTTGACTGACAAAAATTGCCAGTAAGAAATGAACGGTATCGGGATCGATATCGATGAAAATACAAGAAAAAGTATCGGTATCGTATCGAATCCCAAAAGTGTGGTATCGCCCATCCTTAAACTAAAGCCAGCTGGAGGCAGTGCCTTATATAAACCTTTTCTCCCCACCCACCAATTAAGGCACTACCTCCATATGGCACCTGTTCGGAGGGCAGGCCACGCCCTGCCACAAAAGCATCAAGGAAGCAAAGAAAAACACAAAGATCACGAGAGAAAGAGTAGCCCAGCGTGTGAAATAAGGTGGGAGAGTGTCCAGAGTGTGTCGGACAGTGATAGTATATCTCAGCAAACATCTTACCTTGGCACAAGAGTGTGAGAACCTCCCGGCTCTCACAGTCACTGGAACAAAGACAGACACAGTTAGCAACAACAGCCTGACGTCCAAACTAGCATAGTGCTGATGTTTCTGTGCGTTAACCAAGAAGAGAGGTGGAAGAAAAGGGCAAAGGGAGGACAGTGGCTGTCGGTGCAGCGTCGCACAGACGGGTGGAGCTTACCACGGGAACAACGCGTCTTTGATTTTCTTGCCGTAGCTGAGCTCTTCCTGTTTGACGCAGAAGAACTCGCCACCATCTCTGCTGGCCTCCGGCACTGAAGCAACGGAGTGATTCACCACACTGAAACGCACAAACACACTTCAGTCGCATGTCACAGCATTTAATGCTCAGATAGATCTGTAAAAAACCCATCTCACCTAACAAAACCCACTTCCTCACAGCTGATGCTAGCAAGGAACTCATTGGCTGAGGAGGAACACACCTGGCGCCACCTCTTGTGGGTGGAGTCAAACACACTGATCCTTGCTGCTTTGTTACAACCATGCAACTAACACAGCGGTAATTTCATTATAATTTTAGATAAATTTCGAATAGAACAATTTTTCAAGAAGTTCTGTCAGATTTCTCTTGTGTGGAAAATAGAAGCGAGACTCTGGCGGTTCTGAAATAAACTTAACCAAACCTTTAAAATACAAACATTAAAAAACAATTGCCTAACTCAAAAAATAAGATTTAATTACACTTCTCCAAAAACAACCCCCTTTTTGTTCTTTCTTCCTTTCTTCTTCTTCTTGTCTTGTCTTGGCCATCGTAGTCGCTGTCTGACATTAATTGTAGGTACATAATTATGATATTTCTGTGTAGATTATCTGGGGACCAGTCAGCTGCGTTGCCTTCGTTTAGTTTAATGTTCCAGCAGCGGCGCCTAGTGGACAGAGATGGATTTCGCAGAACGTCACAGAAAATGCTGATGAGCAAATTTTTATTATACTTTAAGGTTACTTATAACATAAAATTCGTCTCTCTCTCTTATAGGCAGCAGCAGTTCTTTTTACGGTGCTTGCGATTCAGATCATAAACCGGAATCTCCCGAAAGGTTTTTTTTTTAACACTAAAAAAAAATCTGAGAAGAGGAAGTAACATGAAATCCTCCCACTTTCGGTTAGTGTTCAACATAAATAGCCCTAAAGCGGTTGGTCGTGCACATTGAGATTATATGGAGCTCTGTCGATATAGTCGGATTTTAAGCATGAGAAGTCATTTTTTGATTATTCTTGCGACGATATCTGGTGAGTCAACATATTTTGGGTTCAACGTTTCAGGTCAAATCTTCTAATCACTGAGTTTATTTACTTGGATGAAAGGTGCCCGGAGAGGATCCTTGGAAGTGACCTTGGACAGTGATCTGTGCGTTCTGAGAGGGGCGTCAGCGGTGATTAACTGCCGGTATTCCAAACCTTTTTCCCACGCTGTCACCGAAGTTGACTGGTGGAAACACAAGCAGGTGGTTGGTTATTGGAGGCGCGGCTCTTTGCCAAATTTCAGGGATTCCTCGCAGCGCTATCGATATTTGGGCGACTTCATCAGTGACTGCCGCCTGCAGATAAATGATGTGCAACACGCCGATGCAGGGAACTACTTTTTCAGTTTTTACGCCAGGTCCGAAGAGAAGAGTAAAACATCTACTAAGTTGTATGTAAAAGGTAACAACAGGAATAAACCAGCCAGCGAGTGTTTGAATCACCCTTCTAACTTTACCCTTTTCCCTGTGATTCAGAGCTGACGGCTGCTGTGCAGCCGAGCTCCGTGGCGGAAGGCGACGACATCAGGCTGACCTGTGTGTCGGGCTGTCCCACGCCAGTGGACGCTGTCTGGTTCAAGGATGGACAACCTGTAAGCAACGTCTTTGTAGCCAGGCGAGAGGACACTGGCAGGTACCACTGTGCTGTCCGGGGACAAGAGAGGGTCAGATCTGCTCCCGTGGCCGTAAATGTACTGTGTAAGCCCGTCACACTTTCTCCTAATTTCATCAACTATCACTGATTCAACATCTGCTTAATTAAACTGTTCTGCAGAAGTCACATTAATCAATTTTGAAAACAGCAATTACTGATGTGTATGAACTGAAATAAAAATAAGAAATGTGTCTGAAAAAAGATGCCATTCCACCTTTACATACTCTTTTCTATCCATATTTCACTGTATCCTTCAACCTTCCGGCTCATCCCTCCATCAGATCCTCCTGACAGAGTGACCTTGACCATCAGTTCACCCGGGAACGTCGTCAGAGGAAGTTCGGTGGTTCTCACCTGCCACAGCGACGCCAGCCCCCCGGTGAGAAACAACGGGTACAGCCTCTACAGGGAAGGGCGCTTCATCGGGTCGGGGCAGACCTACACCATCCCTGACGTGCAGCCGGATCACAGCGGGCGGTACCACTGTCAGGCCTGGAACAACATCAGCAGCAGAGGGGTGGACCATTTTAACTCCTCTGCGGTCCTCCTCCAGGTCTACTGTACGTATCTGGACATAAACTCAACTCAACACATTTCTGATGATGGCGATGTGACTGTGTGGGATCCCGTTCTTCTCCCAGACGTCCCAGAGAACATTTCCATTACAATTAACCCAGCCCATGTGGTGTGGGGCAGCAGTGTGACTCTGACCTGCTCCAGTGATGCTAACCCCCCGGTGAGAAACAACGGGTACAGCCTCTACAGGGAAGGGCGCTTCATCGGGTTGGGGCAGAACTACACCATCCCTGACGTGCAGCCGGATCACAGCGGGCGGTACCACTGTCAGGCCTGGAACAACATCAGCAGCAGAGGGGTGGACCATTTTAACTCCTCTGCGGTCCTCCTCCAGGTCTACTGTACGTATCTGGACATAAACTCAACTCAACACATTTCTGATGATGACGATGTGACTGTGTGGGATCCCGTTCTTCTCCCAGACGTCCCAGAGAACATTACCATTACAATTAACCCAGCCCATGTGGTGTGGGGCAGCAGTGTGAATCTGACCTGCTCCAGTGATGCTAACCCCCCTGCAGATACCTACATCTGGTACAGAAATACAAACTCCAACGGGTCGCAGGTGGGCTCAGGTCAGGTGTTGTCCATTCCCTCCATGGAGGCGCTGCACTCTGGACTGTACCTCTGCCAGGCCAGGAACCAAGTGGGGGGGAAGAACTCGACCGAGGTGCTGCTGGCCATGGTGGATGAGGAGCAGCGGGGTTTGTGTCTGGTAGAGTTTGCAAAGATAACTAGGTTAAAGTGATTAAATGGTGACATGTCTGACCTCCTCAGGTAGCCAGATGCTCCCAGCTGTGGTCGGAATTGGACTCGCTCTCATCGTAGCTCTCGTGGTCGCCCTCTTTTTGTTCTGGTGAGTCAGTCATTAATGAAGATGCTGCACTTTTCTCCACTCAAATGCCATTTTTATTGCTTCTCCTTTTCTGGGCGTTGGATGACGTTTTTCTTTGTCCAGAATAGCCACATGTGCGCTAACCCTCATTTCCCTTACCAAATAAAATAACAAATTTCTCTTTGATGCGACCAATTTTTGATCAGAGCTTTCAGAAATCTTTTTTTCTTCCACCTTTAAATGAGCTAGACAGATTAGGAGAGTCCGTTCCTGAAACTTTCACGCTGTTTTCGCGCTGCTACTTTCAAGGAAACTTTAGTCAAAATGTGATCTGGAAGAATGAGCTATATTCTATATTTATATGTTTGTTGTTGTCTCAGCAGGTGGAAAAAAAGGCGCCTTCATCAGAAGGCGCTTGATGAATCCAACGTCATATACAGCAACATCCAAAGGCCAGACTCCGCTCTGCCAGACGTCGCTCGCCATACAATCCGTTCCTCCTCCTCCTCTCAGTCTCCGGCATCCATCGGAGGCGAGGTGATCTACTCATTAGTGAACATCAAATCCAGAGATCTGGAGGGGCTGAGCGACAGTCCAGATGTGCAGGGCTCACGGTAGGTTCACTGTTCCAGTCTGGTGGTGGCTGTTTTCACACTTTCAAACTTTTCACACTGCAATAGTTGCGTTAAAAATGCCCTGATGAAGCATTAAATTTGTGGTTATAACTTTGAGGAACTCTCTATTTTGAAGAGCCATCTAGAGTGAAGCTGATTAAGTTTAAGGAAGTGTTGAGTACGTGGGGAATTTGTCATGCAGGCAGCACAGTTTGTTCTTGGTTTAGTTTATGAATAGAAGGGTGAAAACAACAGCACAATGTAAAAGGAAGCAAAGTGTGTTTGTAATGTTTGGTTAATTTATCCCCACAGGTCCAAAGGAAAAAACAGCATTGACAGTGTGATCTATGCTACCATTTCACCACGATGACCCAGGAACTAACTGTATCGATCATTTTAATTATTTTATATTTGGTACATTTCTGAACAAGGACTCAGTCTTGCCTAATTCTTTACAACATAAAGATGAACAAACTTTGTTAAATATCTGACTTGCATTTTCAACCAGGACACAGGCAGTGCCACAATAGGCATTAAAGAAGCACACAAAAGAGCTCCTCTGAGAAGACGATTTCAATTTTTTATTGCACTGTGGCTCCGCAAAACGCTTCAAATAAACATCATAAACAACAAAAAACTATTTACAACGAGAACAAAATACTGATTGCAACAAGAGTGAAGTCCGCATCAGTTCGTGTGAGGAAAAAGACAAAACATGTTTGAATAACTGCTTTTTATGCTAAAGCCGGGGTATTGCATGCAGTTTCTGCTATGACGTACCTATGTGCAGTTTAAGTAATCTTAAAAAATTAGCAGTTAGCCTTTAGCAACACAAACTTGAGTCACAAATAAATGGCACAGGCTGTACTTAATCTGGAGGACAAACTAAACGGTTATCATCCACAATTTCATGAGTCTGCATGTAAATTCACTTTTTGAGATAACTGTCAACTTGATGCTGTGTGCCACTAAAGTGAACAAGAAGTGGGGGGAAAAACAAGAAAGGCAAAAGAAAAGTCACAGAAAAAAAATGTATTGTATCACAAAAGTGGCCTCTAGTATTGATCATATTACAAATTCACTTTGGCTTTTATAATCAGTCTTTAACTATACAAAAATAGACTCCTGTAGAGGTTAAACAATGTTAGTAACTCTGCTCACAGTTGGGGTATTAATGGTTCAGGAAAGCAGTATCTGTCTTTATTACCCTCGAGGTCCCTTCTGACCTCTGCAAGGTCGGCTCAGAGCTTCATACCCAATTTCATGGCCGAGCCAATTTGTGCACCCCTGGTAAGTTGTGATAGCTCTGTTGGTGGGGGAGACAAGCACAAACACATCTGTGACACCAACGTTTCCTCTGGCATTATGACAAATAAACTCCATAAAAGAAAGAGTCTCTCACCCTCATGGCTGTAGATATCCAGGGAAGAAATCGGGAAACTTTGGTGTAGACGCCAGGTTTCTTGGCCATAGCACAGCCCGTTCCCCAGCTCACAACTCCGTGCAGACGATACCGGCTGGTCTTGGACAGACAGTCTTCTGCCACGAAGGGACCGCCGCTGTCTCCCTGTGTCACAGGTTAAGAAGGTCAGAAAATCCACCAAGATACAGAAATGCAAGCATATGAATGAGAGGGCACAGAAAGACTAGATTTGTGCACCAAAATACATAAACAGAGGAAAATACAGACCTGACAAGCATCAATGCCTCCTTTCTCATAACCAGCACAGAACATGGTAGTGGTGATCTGGTTGTCGTAGTAATCAGGAGCGTTGCATACGGCATCGCTGATGATGGGCACATGTGCCTCCTGAAGGACATCTGCAAGGTGCCCTGACAGGCAACAAAACTGTCAAACTCTGTAGATATTAGCCGGTCTTTTGTAAAAAAAACAAAACAATAACAATTGTCATAAAATATAAACTCACTGAAGTATCCGACATTTCCCCAGCCAGTAATTGTTCCCATCTGCCCATCTATTAATCTTTGTCCATGTGTTGGCAGACAGACAGGCTGGATGTACTCTGTAAATGTACACAAAAAGCAAATTACATCATCTTACTGACGTGCACGAATACAGGGGCTGTAATTCTATATGATAAACACTAGATGGAAGCAATGCCCAAGCGGAAGATCTTCAATTATATAACACGTTATAAATTAACAAGAAGAATTCAACAATTAACCAGCCACGAATCTAACATAAAATATTAGCCCAGAAAAGTTGACATTTGTATATAGTTCATTTAATGTTCTCAGTTAATCTGTACACATGATATAATTATTCAAATCTGTGCTGTGGGGTCACAAACATTTCAGATTCAGATTCAGATTCTTTATTGTCCCACACGGGGAAATTTACAGTGCAACAACAGCAACAAGAGCACTCAGAGAAAAATAAGATAAAATCAAATAGAAATCAAATGGAATATACAAAGAGGATGTATATTTACAATAATCCAGATAAATGGATACTCGGCCTCTGTGTACCTGTACATAGTACAGAGGGTGAATACAATATACATATCAGAATATATAATATTCAGATTGTGTTAGCGGGTGTGTTCTGTTTATTGTGCAGTCTGACAGCAGCCGGCAGGAAAGATCTACGATACCTCTCCTTCACACAGCGAGGGTGGAGCAGCCGCTCACTGAAGGAGCTGCCCAGTGCTGTCAGGGTGTCCTGTAGGGGGTGGGACGTGTTGTTCAACATGGATGACAGCTTAGCCATCATCCTCCCATTTCCCACCACCTCCACTGAGTCCAGGGGACATCCCAGGACAGAGCTGGCCCTCCTTACCAGTCTGTCCATCCTCTTCCTGTCCCTGTCCGTGATGCTACTGGACCAGCAGACTATCCCGTAGAAGATGGCTGATCCCACCACAGAGTCATAGAAAGTCCTCAGGAGGGGTCCCTGCACTCCAAAAGACCTCAGCCTCCTGAGCAGGAACAGTCTGCTGTTGCCCTTCTTGACCAGGGCGTCTGTGTTGTGTGTCCAGTCCAGGTTATTGTTTAGGTGAACACCCAGGTACTTGTAGGACTCCACCACGTCAACATCCGTTCCCAGGATGTTCACTGGTGCAGGCGGGGGTTGTTACGCCTGCGGAAATCCACCACCAGCTCCTTGGTTTTGCCAGCGTTGATCTGGAGGTTGTTCCGCAGGCTCCAGTCCACAAAGCCCTGGATAAGTTCTCTGTACCCCGTATCGTCCCCGTCCGTGATGAGGCCGACAGCAGCAGAGTCGTCAGAGAACTTCTGGAGGTGACATGAAGATGTGCTGTATGAGAAGTCCGCGGTGTAGAGGGTGAACAGGAAAGGAGCCAGAACTGTTCCCTGCGGGACACCGGTGCTGCAGAGAAGCCGATCTGACTGGGAGCCCTTCACCCTCACAAACTGTGGTCTTTGTGTGAGGTAGTCCAGAATCCATGTTGTGAGGTGGTGATCCACCCCAGCTACCTGCAGCTTGTCCCCCAGCAGCCTGGGCTGGATGGTGTTGAATGCACTGGAGAAATCAAAAAACATGATCCTCACAGTGCTTCCAGCCTTCTCCAGGTGAGTGAGGGAGGTGTGGAGGAGGTAGATGACGGCATCGTCCACCCCGATGCTCGGCTGGTAGGCGAACTGCAGCGGGTCCATGAAGGAGCTCACCAGTGGGCGCAGGTGATCGAGGATGAGTCTCTCCAGCATCTTCATCAGATGAGACGTCAGAGCCACCGGCCTGTAGCTGTTGAGCTCCTGGGTGCGGTGTTTTCGGCACTGGGACGATGCAGGACGTCTTCCACAGCTGTGGCACTCTCCCCAGCCTCAGGCTCAGGTTGAACATGTGACTGAAGATCCCACACAGCTGGTCTGCGCAGGACTTCAGGAGCCTGGAGCTGATGCCATCCGGATCCGTCGCTTTCCTGGCCCTGTTCTTCTTCAGGGCCTTCCTCACCTGGTGTGGTGTGAGGGACAGGCTGGAGCAGGGAGGTGTTGGTGGGGGGGATGGGCATGGGCCAGGGTGTGAAGTGTCGGGAATGTGTGAGCTGAAGTTCATGAGAGAGGGGGAGGGGGGACAGGAGGAACAATGGGTTGCAGGCACAGACAGTGGCGGGGGTAACAGCAGAGGAGACTGGGCTGGGGGAGGGGTGGGTACCTGATCAAATCTATTGAAAAACAAGTTCAGGTCGTTAGCCCACCCCCGGTCGCCCACAGGTTGGGACTTCTGCTCCTTGAAGCCCGAGATGGTCTTCAGGCCCTTCCATACCCCACAGATGTTGTTCTGCTGCAGCTGGTTTTCCATCTTCCTCCTGTAGTTGTCCTTCTCCTGTCTGATCTTCCTCCTCAGTTCTCTCTGCACAGTCTTCAGCTCTTCCTTGTCTCCAGACACAAAAGCCCTCTTCTTCTCCTTCAGGAGGGCCTTTATGTCTGGGGTGATCCAGGGCTTGCTGTTGGAGAAGCTCCGTACAGTCCTGGTGGGTACGGTGTTCTCCACGCAAAAATTAATGTAGTCAGTGATGCAGCTGGTGAGGTTGTCAATGTCCTCCCCATGGGCGTCGCTGAATACATCCCACAGGGTCGTGTTGAAACAGTCTTTCAGGGCCTCTTCGGCTTCTTCGGACCATTTCTTCACTGTGCGGGTGACAGCAGGCTGCCTCTGCACAAGAGGTTTGTACACAGGCCGGAGGTGTACAAGGTTGTGGTCGGCACGGCCCAGGGGAGGGAGTGGGAGAGAGTGGTATGCCTCCTTGGTGTTGGCATAGAAGAGGTCCAGTGTTTTATTGTCCCTGGTGTGGCATGTGACGTACTGGGTGAATTTGGGCAGAGAAGATGATGGAGAGGCATGATTGAAGTCTCCAGAGATGAGGAGGAGGGCGTCAGGGTGCTGTGTTTGCAGCCTGCTCACTGCTGAGAGCAGGACATCAAAGGCTGCATCAGCGTTAGCAGCGTTAGCGTCAGCGTTTCCGTGGAAAAGAGATTGCGCTCCTTCTTCCTCATCTGTAAAAACTGTTATCATGAAATCGTGTGTATGTGTGTGTGTGTGTGTGTGTGTGTCTGCCTTCATACCGTTGAACGTGAGAGGCTGGGTGAGGGCGAGAACGGCGATGTCCCTGCTGTTGTCGTCGATGTTAGCATCCACAAAGGGCAGGTAGCTGCTGTGGTAAACGATAGTCTTAACCTCTGCCACGTTGGCATTGACAGGTTTGTTGGAGATGGAGCCCAGCAACACACTCCAGCGGTTAAGAAAGCTATACCGCCTAGCACAGAAGATATATACTGCTCTTGTATCCATACAGACAAGAGTTTGCATTTTATGCAGCTCTCTTGCTTACTTGGGGAAGCAGTGTGCTGCAGAGACGATCCAGCGGTTTGAGATGATGGACCCCCCGCACTGGTGGACTCCATCATACTGGAGGCTCACCTGCCAAGGCCAACTTCCCTGCCTGGCATCTACACCACCGACTATACGGTCTGCTGCAAAACTACGCCTGCCGCAGTCTGAGGGGAGAGAGCAGATAGAAAATCAAACAGTGTGGGGGTAATGTTAGGACACAACTGGGGGAAAACAGACAAGATAGGCATAAAGGAGGGGATTAAAATGCCAGACAGGATGTGTAAGCATCAAGGAAGCAAAGAAAAACACAAAGATCACGAGAGAAAGAGTAGCCCAGCGTGTGAAATAAGGTGGGAGAGTGTCCAGAGTGTGTCGGACAGTGATAGTATATCTCAGCAAACATCTTACCTTGGCACAAGAGTGTGAGAACCTCCCGGCTCTCACAGTCACTGGAACAAAGACAGACACAGTTAGCAACAACAGCCTGACATCCAAACTAGCATAGTGCTGATGTTTCTGTGCATTAACCAAGAAGAGAGGTGAAAGAAAAGGGCAAAGGGAGGACAGTGGCCACCATCTCTGCTGGCCTCTGGCACTGAAGCAACGGAGTGATTCACCACACTGAAACGCACAAACACACTTCAGTCGCATGTCACAGCATTTAATGCTCAGATAGATCTGTAAAAAACCCATCTCACCTAACAAAACCCACTTCCTCACAGCTGATGCTAGCAAGGAACTCATTGGCTGAGGAGGAACACACCTGGCGCCACCTCTTGTGGGTGGAGTCAAACAAACTGATCCTTGCTGCTTTGTTACAACCATGCAACTAACATAGCGGTAATTTCATTATAATTTTAGATAAATTTCAAATAGAACACTTTTTCAAGAAGTTCTGTCAGATTTCTCTTGTGTGGAAAATAGAAGCGAGACTCTGGCGGTTCTGAAATAAACTTAACCAAACCTTTAAAATACAAACATTAAAAAACAATTGCCTAACTCAAAAAATAAGATTTAATTACACTTCTCCAAAAACAACCCCCTTTTTGTTCTTTCTTCCTTTCTTCGTCTTCATGTCTTGGCCATCGTAGTCGCTGTCTGACATGAATTGTAGGTATATAATTATGATATTTCTGTGTAGATTATCTGGGGACCAGTCAGCTGCGTTGCCTTCGTTTAGTTTAATGTTCCAGCAGCGGCGCCTAGTGGACAGAGATGGACTTCGCAGAACGTCACAGAAAATGCTGATGAGCACATTTTTATTATACTTTAAGGTTACTTATAACATAAAATTCGTCTCTCTCTCTTATAGGCAGCAGCAGTTCTTTTTACGGTGCTTGGGATTCAGATCATAAACCGGAATCTCTCAAAAGGTTTTTTTTTTAACACTAAAAAAAAATCTGAGAAGAGGAAGGAACATGAAATCCTCCCACTTTCCGTTAGTGTTCAACATAAATAGCCCTAAAGCGGTTGGTCGTGCACATTGAGATTATATGGAACTCTGTCGATATAGGCGGATTTTAAGCATGAAAAGTCATATTTTGATTATTCTTGCGACGATATCTGGTGAGTCAACATATTTTGGGTTCAACGTTTCAGGTCAAACCTTCTAATCACTGAGTTTATTTACTTGGATGAAAGGTGCTCAGAGAGGATCCTTGGAAGTGACCTTGGACAAGGATCTGTGCGTTCTGAGAGGGGCGTCAGCGGTGATTAACTGCCGGTATTCCAATCCTTTTTCCCACTCTGTCACCGCAGTTGGCTGGTGGAAACAATATCAGATGGTTGGTTATTGGTGGCCCGGCTCTTTGCCAAATTTCTGGGCTTCCTCGCAGCGCTATCGATATTTGGGCGACTTCATCAGTGACTGCCGCCTGCAGATAAATGATGTGCAACACGCCGATGCAGGGTACTACTTTTTCAGTTTTTACACCACGTTCGAAGATCAGAAGAGTAAAACATCTACTAAGTTGTATGTAAAAGGTAACAACAGGAATAAACCAGCCAGCGAGTGTTTGAATCACCCTTCTAACTTCACCTTTTTCCCTGTGATTCAGAGCTGACGGCTGCTGTGCAGTCGAGCTCCGTGGCGGAAGGCGACGACATCAGGCTGACCTGTGTGTCGGGCTGTCCCACGCCAGTGGACATTGTCTGGTTCAAGGATGGACAACCTGTAAGGAACGAGGTCTTTGTAGCCAGGCGAGAGGACACTGGCAGGTACCACTGTGCTGTCTGGAGACAAGAGGGTCAGATCTGCTCCCGTGGCCGTAAATGTACTGTGTAAGCCCGTCACACTTTCTCCTAATTTCATCAACTATCACTGATTCAACATCTGCTTAATTAAACTGTTCTGCAGAAGTCGCATTAATCAAATTTGAAAACAGCAATTAGTGATGTGTATAAACTGAAATAAAAATAAGAAATGTGTCTGAAAAAAGATGCCATTCCACCTTTACATACTCTTTTCTATCCATATTTCACTGTATCCTTCAACTTTCCGGCTCATCCCTCCATCAGATCCTCCTGACAGAGTGACCTTGACCATCAGTTCACCCGGGAACGTCGTCAGAGGAAGTTCGGTGGTTCTCACCTGCCACAGCGACGCCAGCCCCCCGGTGAGAAACAACGGGTACAGCCTCTACAGGGAAGGGCGCTTCATCGGGTTGGGGCAGAACTACACCATCCCTGACGTGCAGCCGGATCACAGCGGGCGGTACCACTGTCAGGCCTGGAACAGCATCAGCAGCAGAGGGGTGGACCATTTTAACTCCTCTGCGGTCCTCCTCCAGGTCTACTGTACGTATCTGGACATAAACTCAACTCAACACATTTCTGATGATGACGATGTGACTGTGTGGGATCCCGTTCTTCTCCCAGACGTCCCAGAGAACATTTCCATTACAATTAACCCAGCCCATGTGGTGTGGGGCAGCAGTGTGAATCTGACCTGCTCCAGTGATGCTAACCCCCCTGCAGATACCTACATCTGGTACAGAAATACAAACTCCAGCAGCTCCAACAGGCTGCAGGTGGGCTCAGGTCAGGTGTTGTCCATTCCCTCCATGGAGGCGCTGCACTCTGGACTGTACCTCTGCCAGGCCAGGAACCAAGTGGGGGGGAAGAACTCGACCGAGGTGCTGCTGGCCATGGTGGATGAGGAGCAGCGGGGTTTGTGTCTGGTAGAGTTTGCAAAGATAACTAGGTTAAAGTGATTAAATGGTGACATGTCTGACCTCCTCAGGTAGCCAGACGCTCCCAGCTGTGGTCGGAATTGGACTCGCTCTCATCGTAGCTCTTGTGGTCGCCCTCTTTGTTCTGGTGAGTCAGTCATTAATGAAGATGCTGCACTTTTCTCCACTCAAATGTCATTTTGCTTCTCCTTTTCTGGGCGTTGTATGACGTTTTTCTTTGTCCAGAATTGCCACATGTGGGCTAACCCTCATTTCCCTTACCAAATAAAATAACACATTTCTCTTTGATGCGACCAAGCCTTTTCTAAAAATAGCAAAACTCGTGCATCTAAGAAAAGTGAGGTGCATCTAAGAAAATTTTTTTTCCGCTATTTTTTAAAAATCACACCTGCATTTACATAGATTTTAAAATGACAATGTCTTAAAAATAAATAAAAATCTAAATAAAGTGAAGGTGAACTCTGACCTAGTTCAAAGGTCAGTATTGTGCGCATGAAAGAACCTTTGCGCTTGTGGAGAATAAACTAGCAGGCAGTGAAGATGGTGAGTGGAGGGCAATTTTCTACCCCAAAAACCTGGCAAAAAGAAGACAGTAAATTTATCATTTTCAAAGTGAATGGGAGGAAGAGTCATTTTTTACTACTGTGAAAGGAAGGTGTGTATGTTGCATTTGTGGGGCGACTGTGATGACAGCGAAGCAGCACAATGTGGAGCGACGCTTCACTACGTGTCATGAAAGCTACAATGCTAATGCTAACTACCCACCGGGAAGCATTCTACAGTCAGAGAAGGCCCATGAGCTAAAAAGTGTGTTTATAAAATGTAACAGATTTTGAGCAGAATTGCAGTAGATTTGTTCAGTTAAGATTTATTCAATAGGAAAGTTGATTTTTTTTTTAAATGTTGCATAACTTTTTAAAACATGGTTCAACATAGTTTATGAATTGTTAAAATGGTTTAGTTTCTTATGGTTGAAAAGGTCTGGGGAAAACTCGACATTTTTTTTCTGATCAAATGTAGAAGTGATCATCTGAACAATGCTGAGATTAATAATATTAAAGTGTTGAATATTGATCTTTTCTGTTACCCACTCTAAGTTATTGATACACACACAACACACACACACACACAGACAATTTGTTATTTTAGAGGAGTGTGTCAAGCGGTAGCCCTTCACAGGACTCGGAACCCATGACGTAGCTCTTGGTTTCAAAAAGGTTGGTGACCCCTGAGCTAGACAGATTAGGAGAGTCCGTTCCCGAAACTTTCACGCTGTTTTCACGCTGCTACTTTCAAGGAAACTTTAGTCAAAATGTGATCTGGAAGAATGAGCTATATTCTATATTTATATGTTTGTTGTTGTCTCAGCAGGTGGAAAAAAAGGCGCCTTCATCAGAAGGCGCTTGATGAATCCAACGTCATATACAGCAACATCCAAAGGCCAGACTCCGCTCTGCCAGACGTCGCTCGCCATACGATCCCTTCCTCCTCCTCCTCTCAGTCTCCGGCATCCATGAGAAGCGAGGTGACCTACTCATTAGTGAACATCAAATCCAGAGATCTGGAGGGGCTGAGCGACAGTCCAGATGTGCAGGGCTCACGGTAGGTTCACTGTTCCAGTCTGGTGGTGGCTGTTTTCACACTTTAGCACTTTTCACACACTGCAATAGTTGCGTTAAAAACGCCCTGATGAAGCATTAAATTTGTGGTTAGAACTTTGAGGAACTCTCTATTTTGAAGAGCCATCTAGAGTGAATCTGATTAAGTTTAAGGAAGTGTTGAGTACGTGGGGAATTTGTCATGCAGGCAGCACAGTTTGTTCTTGGTTTAGTTTATGAATAGAAGGGTGAAAACAACAGCACAATGTAAAAGGAAGCAAAGTGTGTTTGTAATGTTTGGTTAATTTATCCCCACAGGTCCAAAGGAAAAAACAGCATCGACAGTGTGATCTATGCTACCATTTCACCATGATGACCCAGGAACTAACTGTATCGATCATTTTAATTATTTTATATTTGGTACATTTCTGAACAAGGACTCAGTCTTGCCTAATTCTTTACAACATAAAGATTAACAAACTTTGTTAAATATCTGACTTGCATTTTCAACCAGGACACAGGCAGTGCCACAATAGGTATTAAAGAAGCACACAAAAGAGCTCCTCTGAGAAGACGATTTCAATTTTTTATTGCACTGTGGCTCCGCAAAACGCTTCAAATAAACATCATAAACAACAAAAAACTATTTACAACGAGAACAAAATACTGATTGCAACAAGAGTGAAGTCCGCATCAGTTCGTGTGAGGAAAAAGACAAAACATGTTTGAATAACTGCTTTTTATGCTAAAGCCGGGGTATTGCATGCAGTTTCTGCTATGACATACCTATGTGCAGTTTAAGTAATCTTAAAAAATTAGCAGTTAGCCTTTAGCAACACAAACTTGAGTCACAAATAAATGGCACAGGCTGTACTTAATCTGGAGGACAAACTAAACGGTTATCATCCACAATTTCATGAGTCTGCATGTAAATTCACTTTTTGAGATAACGGTCAACTTGATGCTGTGTGCCACTAAAGTGAACAAGAAGTGGGGGAAAAAACAAGAAAGGCAAAAGAAAAGTCAGAGAAAAAAAATGTATTGTATCACAAAAGTGGCCTCTAGTATTGATCATATTACAAATTCACTTTGGCTTTTATAATCAGTCTTTAACTATACAAAAATAGACTCCTGTAGAGGTTAAACAATGTTAGTAACTCTGCTCACAGTTGGGGTATTAATGGTTCAGGAAAGCAGTATCTGTCTTTATTACCCTAGAGGTCCCTTCTGACCTCTGCAAGGTCGGCTCAGAGCTTCATACCCAATTTCATGGCCGAGCCAATTTGTGCACCCCTGGTAAGTTGTGATAGCTCTGTTGGTGGGGGAGACAAGCACAAACACATCTGTAACACCAACGTTTCCTCTGGTATTATGACAAATAAACTCCATAAAAGAAAGAGAGTCTCTCACCCTCATGGCTGTAGATATCCAGGGAAGAAATCGGGAAACTTTGGTGTAGACGCCAGGTTTCTTGGCCATAGCACAGCCCGTTCCCCAGCTCACAACTCCGTGCAGACGATACCGGCTGGTCTTGGACAGACAGTCTTCTGCCACGAAGGGACCGCCGCTGTCTCCCTGTGTCACAGGTTAAGAAGGTCAGAAAATCCACCAAGATACAGAAATGCAAGCATATGAATGAGAGGGCACAGAAAGACTAGATTTGTGCACCAAAATACATAAACAGAGGAAAATACAGACCTGACAAGCATCAATGCCTCCTTTCTCATAACCAGCACAGAACATGGTAGTGGTGATCTGGTTGTCATAGTAATCAGGAGCGTTGCATACGGCATCGCTGATGATGGGCACATGTGCCTCCTGAAGGACATCTGCAAGGTGCCCTGACAGGCAACAAAACTGTCAAACTCTGTAGATATTAGCCGATCTGTTGTAAAAAACAAAAAACAATAACAATTGTCATAAAATATAAACTCACTGAAGTATCCGACATTTCCCCAGCCAGTAATTGTTCCCATTTGCCCATCTATTAATCTTTGTCCATGTGTTGGCAGACAGACAGGCTGGATGTACTCTGTAAATGTACACAAAAAGCAAATTACATCATCTTACTGACGTGCACGAATACAGGGGCTGTAATTCTATATGATAAACACTAGGTGGAAGCAATGCCCAAGTGGAAGATCTTCAATTATATAACATGTTATAAATTAACAAGAAGAATTCAACAATTAACCAGCCACAATCTAACATAAAATATTAGCCCAGAAAAGTTGACATGTGTATATAGTTCATTTAATGTTCTCAGCTAATCTGTACACATGATATAATTATTCAAATCTGTGCTGTGGGGTCACAAACATTACCATGGAAAAGAGATTGCGCTCCTTCTTCCTCATCTGTAAAAACTGTTATCATGAAATCGTGTGTGTGTGTGTGTGTGTGTGTGTGTGTGTGTGTGTGTGTGTCTGCCTTCATACCGTTGAACGTGAGAGGCTGGGTGAGGGCGAGAACGGCGATGTCCCTGCTGTTGTCGTCGATGTTAGCATCCACAAAGGGCAGGTAGCTGCTGTGGTAAACGATAGTCTTACCTCCGCCACGTTGGCATTGACAGGTTTGTTGGAGATGGAGCCCAGCAACACACTCCAGCGGTTAAGAAAGCTATACCGCCTAGCACAGAAGATATATACTGCTCTTGTATCCATACAGACAAGAGTTTGCATTTTATGCAGCTCTCTTGCTTACTTGGGGAAGCAGTGTGCTGCAGAGACGATCCAGCGGTTTGAGATGATGGACCCCCCGCACTGGTGGACTCCATCATACTGGAGGCTCACCTGCCAAGGCCAACTTCCCTGCCTGGCATCTACACCACCGACTATACGGTCTGCTGCAAAATTACGCCTGCCGCAGTCTGAGGGGAGAGAGCAGATAGAAAATCAAACAGTGTGGGGGTAATTTTAGGACACAACTGGGGGAAAACAGACAAGATAGGCATAAAGGAGGGGATTAGAATGCCAGCGAGGATGTGAAGTGTGGCGGGGTGGAGGAGAGAGGTGGAACGGTTAACGACAACGCCACCTGGGGAGTTTCACCCCAGGAATTAACAGAGAACAGGCACGCGCAGATAAGGTTCTATTCCAGAGGCAGAGACAGGATTGAGGGTTAGGCACTACAATTTTATTAAATCCAATACTCAACAAAAAATAACTCGGCTGTACAAAAGTCAAACAAAGGGGGTGGACAGGGCTGGGGCCCCACCGGCAGGTAAAACTCAATTAGGGGAGATAAATATCAATATCATAACATCACATGTGACAACTTCTTTACATCCCTACCGCCTTGGAGAAGAACTTCACAGAAAAAGCTGACTATGTTGGGAACAGTCAGAAGAAATAAGCAATGTATTATGTTAAAAAAAATTACAATAATTATGTTGCGGGTCATTTTGACCCGTCCTGTGTAAATCCATTCAAACAGACAAAAAACAGTTTAAACCAACACACAACTTTATTTTAGAATATATGAACATTCAGAAAAGAGACATAACAATACATTTTAATTTCAACACTATATATTTAGGAACTATTTTGTTCAAGTTTTTCCTATGAATTTTTTTTTCCATTTAACTTGCCCCTTTTTCACATTTTCCAAATTCAACATTTCAATGCTCTCCACATGATGGACAGAATGTAACTGTGTGCTTTCTGCAGATAACTCTTGCATTTCACACAAGAGGTACTTGTTTTGATGTCATCTCGGGAGGGACAGACCTGGCATCTTTTCCGTTTCTTTACACCTGTGTCCACTGGATCCACTGCAGATTGGCTGGATGACCCCATCTTGACCTTTCAATGACAGCTGCCGCTGCTGAGGATCGGGCTGGCCTGGCTCGCCTCTGGATCATGGGAGTGACGAGTGCTTTGCCGAGTTCTTCCAGGAAAAGCCGACGTCGGTACAATTTCCCGGCATTCCATTGCTGGTTGATTTCAGTCCACAGAACATAGGCATTGTAAGCAGACACATCCACAATGTTGTAGAAAATCACCAAGGGCCAACGGGCAGTCTTGCGCTGGCAGCTGTATGTTGCTGTGACTTTGTCCAGATTGTCAACTCCTCCTTTGGTGGAGTTGTAATCGAGGATCATTTGTGGCTTCATGTCTTCTCTTGTGCTCAGAGATGCATCTGTGTGCATTGTGCTCATTACAAGACATTCTTGTTTCTCTTTGGGCAGTATGAAAACACTGTTGCTTTCTCCGTGAAAACAAATACTGAGGAATGCAGAGGTCTGCCCTGCATCTTAAGAATTTCACTGGGAAGTTCTTGCTTATTTCTTCTGACTGTTCCCAACATAGTCAGCTTTTTCTTGTGAAGTTCTTCTCCAAGGCGGTAGGATGTAAAGAAGCTGTCACATGTGATGTTATGACCTTGCAACCCTTCACTCATCTCCAGCACCACACGCATCCCCTGATTCTTCTCAGATGCTCCTCCAGGTAGCTTTCCAGTATACACTTGCATATTCCATGCATAGCTGGATTTTGCATCACAGGCCGCCCACATTTGATGCCATACTTGGCAGGCTTACTGGGCATGTACTGTCTGAAAGGACAGCGCCCCCTAAATGGAACAAGGCGCTCATCTACAGTAACATGTGGACCAGGATTGTACAACAAAGGTAGAATTTCAACCCATTTATCCCATACATCTCTAATTGCAGCTAGTTTGTCTCTTTCACGACGACCAGCTCTGGTTTCACGGTTGTCAAATCGGATCACACGATATCATGTGAAATGTCTCCAGAGACATTGTTGCTCGAAAGATTGGCCTTCCATACTCTTCATCCCATAGACTTGAAGTTGCTTCTCCTTTGACCTGTACATTCAGCTAATACCAGAATTCCAGAATTCCGATGTAAGCATGCAAGTCAGTCTGATCCAGTGGCTTCCATTTCTCCTGAAATACACGCCTCCCCTCCAAGTTGGTCATTTCCAGTATGATCTTCTCAATTGGTGGGGATATGAAGAGCTGAAATGTTGATATATCATCAACTCGTGTGACAGCAAATCTTGTAGGACCGGGAGTCATTTTGATGACATTGGAAGATGACAGTCTACCTCGGCTTTGGTGTGGTGATGTTGACCATTTTATTTTACCATCTTTAGATGCCCATGTCTCCTCTGTGGATGATGATTGCTGCATTCCTTGGCTTTCATCCAATAGAGACAACGGCAGGCTCGTCCTCTGAATCCTCATCAGAAAATTGAAAATCTGGATCATCAGTTACATTGTCCTCGGTCTCTGAAATATCCTCTGTCTCTGAAACCTCTTCCTCTGCATCAGTGTCTGAGTTCAAAATCTGTGATAAAGCTTCTTCAGCTGTAAACGTTCTGGAGCTCATTTTTGGTGTGTTGGTCAAAGAGATGGCATAAGAAAAGTGACAAGAAAAAGGGAGAGAAAGTCCCTCCTCGATGCACCTGGGTCTCTGGCAGTCAAAATACAATTAAAATGTACATCACAGCACAATACTCTTGATGTAGATCAGAAGGACATCAAAAGGCATGTTTATTTTGGATATTTACTGCTACTTACTCACATAAAAGTGTCCGGGTCAAAATGACCCGCAACATAATATTCATATTCAAACTCTGCACAGACATTCCACTAAACACCACAGTGTCCAAATTTTACACACCAATTCATGACCCTAGATGAGGAAAAGTCACAAAACAAAATTCATGAAGAAAAACCAAAGATAACCAGTACTTTGGTCAACACAAAAACCAAAACGGGTCAAATTGACCCGTAGCATAATACAAGGGTTAATCTTTATTTATATGGCACTTTTCATACGCTAGGTAGCACAAAGTGCCTCACAAAGGAATAAACAGCAAAGAGAACAAGAGAATCAAGAAGGACACACACACACATGCATACAACACACTTACACACACACAAACAAGCTTAGACAAGTTGAGACATGGCTGGGCACCGAGACCTGAGGCGAAGGAGACGCCACCTTTGGAGGCCCACCAGGCCGAGGGGGGTCACGGTCCATGACCACAGGCGGTACCGCCACAAAGACCAGCCCGACCCGGACAGACCGGAGGCTCCACACCAAAGCATAGAGCCCCCTAACCACCCAGGCCAGGGTCGACAATGGGACAGCACCCCCAGCGGTAGACCGGAAACATCTCCTAGCCTGGCAGGCCCCCATGAGGAAACACTGGAGCTAAAAACTGAAGGCATGAAACAGTAAATGGGTTAAAAGGTATAAAAGCTAAAAGCTGAGGAACTAAGAATTGAAGTAGTAAAACAGTACTAAGACTAAAACAGACTAAAACAGTAAATGGGATAAAAGGTGTAAAGACTAAAAACTGAGAGACTAAGAACTGAGGGTAAAACAGTAAAAGTGTCAAGTAAAATAAGGATAAGACATAAAGAAGCATGAAGACATAAAATAATTGAAAATAATCAGAAAATCAATTAAATGCCTGATTAAAAAGGTGTGTCTTGAGCCTCTTTAAAAATCTCAGTCTCTGCGGTCCTGAGGTTCTCCGGCAGGCTGTTCCACAGTCGGGGACCATAATAACTGAAGGCCGCTTCCCCGTGCGTTTCAGTGCTTACATGTGGAATGGTTAAAAGGCCGGTGCCAGAGGACCTCAGAGTCCGCGAGGGTTGATAGAATAAAAGCAGGTCAGCTAAATAAGTCGGGCCAAGACTATTAAGACATTTAAAAACTAATAAAAGAACCTTAAAATCGATCCTGAAACGCACAGGTAGCCAATGCAGCGATTCTAAAACTGGTGTGATGTGCTCCCGCCCTCTGGTCCTTGTCAGCACTCGTGCAGCTGAGTTTTGTAATAATTGTAGGTTTGTGATGCTCTTTTTTGGAAGACCAGAGAGCAGGGCATTACAATAATCTAAACGACAAGAGATAAAAGCGTGCATCAGCACCTCCGTGCTGGCCTGAGAGTGAAACGGGCGGACTCTGGCTATATTCTTCAGGTGGTAAAAACCTACCGTTGTTATGTTTTTGATGTGTGGAATAAAACTAAGCTCAGAGTCAAAGATCACACCCAGATTTTTTACAGATTGAGATGGCTTAAAATCCTTTAATTTTGAAAAAAGTTCTCTCTCTGACCTTCAGGACCAATAACTAAAGACTTCTGTTTTGTCCTGTTGAGCTGTAGGAAGTTTTCTGCCATCCATGACTGGATATCTAGAATACAGTTAAAAAGGGCATCAACTGGCCCTGTGTCATCAGGAGCCACGGCGATGTACAGTTGCGTATCGTCAGCATAGCTGTGGAAGCTGATGCCGTGGCTCCTGATGACGTCCCCAAGAGGAAGCATGTAAAGATTAAAAAGGGTTGGACCTAAGATTGACCCTTGGGGAACCCCACACTTTGTCTCATGGATTCTCGAGGAGCATGTATCCATACTTACAAAGAAGCTTCGATCAGTAAGGTAGGAGGTGAACCAGTTAAGAACAGTACCAGAGAGGCCGACCAGGTTCTTCAGTCTATTCAATAAAATATGGTGGTCTACTGTATCAAAGCGGCGGTCAGATCCAGTAGAACCAACACCGTGAGCTAAACTAAAAACACCCGTGCTACTGCAAACAAAACTACACACGAGGGGTGATGAAAACGCCCTCCACCAGGGGTTGGGTCCCAGCCGTGGCCCGCAGCACCTGTCCACAAAGAAAAGAGAACAATTAAATTTACAATGATAAACAATCAGACACGACGAGCGCACACGCGCACACACACACACACCTCACACAGACAGGCAAATAAATGGTGACCAGGTCGTCTAAAAGAACACAACGTCAACCAAGAAACGAAAAGCAACAAAACCTAAAAAAGTAAATATAAATTGATACAATTTACACACTGTTAAGAGTCTAAAATTTAGGCAAAAGCTCTGTGGTCGCCTCGGCGGCACCACCACGTCTCAGCGCCGTTTCTCCGAGCAAAGGGGAGAGGGGAGAGAGCGAGAGAGAATCCCGAACCAAAGCACCGAGCCAAAGCAGCAGTGGGTCCAGTAAGCGAGGTAATCTACTCCATGAGGGGTTCCCGCTGGGCATCGCGACCCACGACACCAGCCGGCAGCCAACTGCAGCGAGAACAGCCCCGTTACCATTTATCAACTAAGTGAGTGGCGGAGTCAGTGACGCGCATTGCTGCGCCTTACCTGCCCAGTGCCAACTAGCGCGCACGCCCTTACGGCAAAGCGCTCTGGACGGAAGGATGGCGAGAGGAAGCACCAACCTTCTGCAACAAGTAGCAAGCACACGTTCCAGCACTGTTGCACTTTACGTCGTAACCAGAGGAAATATGCGTTAGCATGCCCTGCTTTTACCTTGGCGCTGCCAGACAGCATGCTCATTCTGGGACAGGTTCAGTTGGTCAAACAGCCCAGATAAGCTGCAACCACGCTACACCTTCGTCGAAGGGGGAAATCAACTAAAGCCAGCTGGAGGCAGTGCCTTATATAAACCTTTTCTCCCCACCCACCAATTAAGGCACTACCTCCACATGGCACCTGTTCGGAGGGCAGGCCACGCCCTGCCACGAAAGCGTCAAGACAGCAAAGAAAAACACAAAGATCACGAGAGAAAGAGTAGCCCAGCGTGTGAAATAAGGTGGGAGAGTGTCCAG